>NC_069374.1:4486000-4790600 GCF_021730395.1 Mercenaria mercenaria
AACCACATGGGGCTTGACCTCCAAGTGTGACCTTGATCTTTGACCTAGGCTGTATGTTCTGCATGATGTTTAAAAGGGATTTACAGTTATTAGTTTTAAGAAAATCATACCAGCGGTTCAGACGATTTCAAATGGACATAAGGTTTGCACTGAGTTTGGCTTAATACATTGAACAGGTATAAGTTACTACCTGATTTGCCTGTCCAATTTCCGGTATCAAAACACACATGTTCATAAAATAATGAAAACAGTCAGCTATTTTTATTCAGTTTTATTATTTTTCTACGTTTGGCATCTAAGGTGTACATTTACACAGTCACTCTAATAAATAATCTATTGATACACAAACAATAACTTACAATGTAAGGCCTCTGTTTCCTGATGTATACAGCTACCCACATGTATAAAGATAACTGTAAGTTTTTGTAAAAAGCAACATGAAAAGAGACAAGATATATCACAGTCTTGGAGATATGAAATATACATTAATTTAAAAGTACAACACGAGACGGCTGAATGTATAAAAAGATTCGGCGGCTAACAAAAATGTATTGTTAAATCAATTCTAACAATCTTTTATATCTAAAAAAAAAACAAGGCATTATCTCTTACATACAATGCGTTTCGTCCTTTAAAAAAAGTAGAAGCAGTACTTATTCTTTTAAAATTAAATACATCATTTTTTCACTGACCGTAGTGATAACTGACCAAGTTAAAAAACATGCTATGCATAAATAATGGTATCATTTTTCAAAGATGATGAAAAATGAAGAGGGATAGATGATCAACATACCATTTTGCCTTTTTCACATTTTTATATGGTATGTTACTATATTTTGGAATCATAAATATTCGTAGGCGACATACTTCATTGATCTTATGGTTGTATCAATTCATTGAGTTTAATCCTAACGAACATATGAAATTTCCATTCATTTTACCTCCTGAACTTCAACTCCACAAATTTATTTTCAAACAAGAGGACCATGATGGTCCTGAATCGCTCACCTCTTCCCACATGACCCAGTTTTGAGTATGACGTCGTTTTTTCTATTATTTGACATAGTGACCTTGTTTTCGAGCTCATGTGACTCAGTTTTGAACTTGACCTAGATATTATCAAGAAAAAAATTCTGACCAATTTTCATGAAGATCCATTGAAAAATATGGTCTCTAGAGAGGTCACAAGGTTTTTCTATTATTTAACCTATTGACCTAGTTTTCGAAGGTACATGACCCTGTTTTGAACTTTATCTAGATATCATCAAGGTGAACATTCTCACTAATTTTCATGAAGATCTCATGAAAAATATGGCCTCTAGAGAGGTCACAAGGTTTTTCTATTTTTATACCTACTGGCCTAGTTTTTGACCGCAAGTGACCCAGTTTCGAAAGTGACCTAGATATCATCAAGGTGAACATTCAGATCAATTTTCATGAAGATCCATTGAAAAATATGGTCTCTAGAAAAGTCAAAAGATTTTAATAATTTTAGACCTACTGACCTAGTTTTTGACCACAGTTGACCCAGTTTTGAACTTGACCTAGATATCATCAAGATGAACATTCAGACCAACTTCCATACAGATTCCATAAAAAGTATGGCCTCTAGAGAGGTCACAAGGTTTTTTTATTATTTGACCTACTGACCTTGTTTTTTAAGGCACGTGACCCAGTTTCAAATTTGACCTAGATATCATCAAGGTGAACATTCTGACCAATTTTTATGCAGATCCATTCACAAGAATGGCCTCTAGAGAGGTCACAAGGTTTTTCTATTTTTAGACCTACTGACCTAGTTTTTGACCGCACATGACCCTGTTTCGAACTTGACCTAGATATCATCAAGATGAACATTCAGACCAACTTTCAAACAGATCCCATAAAAAATATGGCCTCTAGAGAGGTCACAAGGTTTTTCTATTATTTGACCTACTGACCTAGTTTTTGATGGCACGTGACCCACTTTGGAACTTGACCTAGATAACATCAAGGTGAACATTCTGACCAGTTTTCATGAAGATCTCATGAAATATATGGCCTCTAGAGAGGTCACAAGGTTTTTCTATTTTTATACCTACTGACCTAGTTTTTGACCGCACGTGACCCAGTTTCAAACTTGACCTAGATATCATCAAGACGAACATTCAGACCAACTTTCATACAGATCCCATGAAAAATATGGCCTTTAGAGAGGTCACAAGGTTTTTCTATTATTTGACCTACTGACCTAGTTTTTGAGGGCACGTGACCCAGTTTCGAACTTGACCTAGATATCATCAAGGTGAACGTTCTGACCAATTTTCATGAAGATCTCATGAAATATATGGCCTCTAGAGAGGTCACAAGGTTTTTCTATTTTTAGACCTACTGACCTAGTTTTTGACGGCACGTGACCCAGTTTCGAACCTGACCTAGATATCATAAAGGTGAACAATCTGACCAATTTTCATGAAGATCTTGTGAAATATATGGCCTCTAGAGAGGTCACAAGGTTTTTCTATTTTTAGACCTAGTTTTTGAAGGCACGTGACCTAGTTTCGAACTTGACCTAGATATCATCAAGATGAACATTCTGACCAACTTTCATAAAGATCCCATGAAAAATGTGACCTCTAGAGTGGTCACAAGCAAAAGTTTACGGACGCACGCACAAACGGACGCACGGACGGACGACGGACGACGGACACCACGCGATCACAAAAGCTCACCTTGTCACTTTGTGACAGGTGAGCTAAAAATTAGCTTAATTCAGCAAAACCAAGAAATTTCATACCCACGAAATTAAATGATTTCACAGCAGATCAAGTAGGCCTGTCGTGTTTAATCACATGTATTGATAAGATGGTTAATGTTGACAATGTGTCCATACAGAATTTTGGAATATCAATACCAATGTAATGTTTATATCTGCAGTTGTTATTTTGATACAAAACCTTTGAATCAATGACAGCTCCTAACAGTAAGTGTGGAAGTAAATGGCATTTCTTACTACCTGCTTTTTACCATTCAAATAAGGCAAGATAATGAGATTAAACAGTAATCAATGGACGGAAAATGTGACACGATTCATAATAAACCATGCAGCTGTTGTTTGATAAGTTATATATAAATAGATATATACAACTGTACATATTTATATATTTTTTGCTGCCAAATGAAATGTTCTTTAAAGTTACATACAAAAATATCCAGTAATGAGATACAATATACACAAAGTAATTTAGATCTCTTTTCTTGGCAAAAATGTTATGCGTCATAAAAGCATGTATTACTAAATGCAATATATATATATTGATTTATTTTCCATATATTTCTTTCCATTTATGCACTTGAAGTCCTTATGCAACTATCCTACATCTATCAATTTGGCAGTATATAAAAGCACATTACACCTCTCAATTTCAAGGTTTACCGGTAATTAAACTTCAGTTCTGAGACCAATCTCAAAATGCTGTGCAGCCATTGGTCAACTTTAGAAATAAGCTTATACTTGACCAGTCTGATGTAGATCTGAGACTGGTTGCCAAACTTGTTTTTTATAACCTTTAGCAGACGCTAACTGAGTAAAGAATCCCTCGTAATGGTATCCTGTAAGTCTCTACATCTGTCATGTCTGACATGCAAAATAAATATCTACATTCGCTGATACACTGCTGTTACTCGGAACGTCTCCTCATTTTTATCCTCCTCATCATTTATAAACACGAGTATTTCCGCAGTGCCTGCTTGTTGTATAGGTACAAATCTCAGCCCAATCGTCGACGTACCACCACCTTCAATTTCCATAGTAGATTCTTTAAACTGTAACAGATCTTCTCTGTTAGAATGTAACAGGAATGTCTTTTTATGAGGGTATGGATTGGTGTATGTGATTTTCTTGCTGCACCCTTTTCCGCCGCCAACTGGTAAAGCAAGTTCAAATGCCCTTGAGATCATCGGTGCTCGTGAACTGACACAGATAAGCCACGTGCGCACGAGTTGGTGGAACTCCACGTCAACAACATTGATGTAGAAGAATTTGTTACCTTCCTGCATTGGTCTGACAGCGACATTCAGCTCATGTACTGCCCCTGCAGCTAACATGAATTGTTCTGTCGGGTAAAGAGTCATTTCATCAGGATGAGACGAGAAACACTTCACAAGTCTTGATGCTTGAGTACCCCTGTAAAAACAGGTACATATTTAGTGAAAAAAGCCCTTCGACATTGAAAAATATGTTGGGATGTTACTCCTTTCAGCCATTTACATTTCAATTATCATAAAATTTGTTTCTTTAATAGTCTTTGCATGAAATGTTTTCTTCTCAAGTAGTAATCACTGATCAAGACAGAAAAAATTGAAAAAATAAAATAAAACCTATACCATTAAGTGATCAATTATTCTAGCATAAAAATGCTGATTCTTTCGTTTTCAGGTAGTGTTTTAAGAACTGTGTGTTAATCAAGATTTTCCCGCTGTTAACACACCTTTCTATATATGCATGTTCCGTGGCCAAGTGTTAAAGTATCACAGTCCTACAAATAATATATTATTCAAAAGGAAATGATGTGAACATGATCAAACAATGCCAGCCTTTCTGCGCACCTGATGGACAATATTCATTTACATTCACTTCTTTATGCTAGAACAGTCTTAACACGCTTGTTTCATGTTTGAACATCTGAAAAATCCCTCTGGATATGTTTTTAGTACCCTCACCCTACCAGGTTCAGGCACCAATCAGTCTGTCAGAATACTTCAGATGTTATAATGGCCAGTTGTTTATACCTTCTAGGAGGACTTTTTGTAAAATACAAGCTTTCAATATATTTCAACTGCAGAAAATTACTTAACATACATTATACCCTTGTTCATACCTTAGCAGAAGGGAGAACCTGCTAGTCTGACCCTCCACGGCCGACACATCCACTCTCTGTAGGGCATGGACATAGAACTGCCAGATCTGTATAGGTCGTGCCATAAAAGGATCCAGGTACACAGCCATGAAGAATTTCTTGATCTGAGGTGATGCTCCTAGAGGCACCTGAAAACAATTGGTGATTCAGAGATTAAAAGGCAACATATATAAAGCAGATACATGTAATGAACCAGGACTTCTATGATGTGTAAACATTATTTGCTAAAGCTCTGCTCCCTATCCTTACTGTTTTGAATTAATTCTTACATTTGTGTTTATCTGTGACTGGCTCTCTTCTATTACCTGGATAAACAACAATACATGTATTAAGCAGCCATCCAAAGGAGTGTCACAATCTTTTGTAGAACTAATCACATGTTATATTTTAGTTTTACTATACCCGGTGTTGTTCATCTTAACTCTCTTTTATAAATACATGTATTTTAATTTTATGTTTATTGTGTTTTACCATATTCGTCATTTAGATATTAAATGACAACTTTCAATCAAACTTAGGTCTTAGTTTTGTTAAATAGCATCAAACAGAGCTCATAAAGTGAGTTTACCAGGGAGCTTGCATAAAAATTGCTGGGAAATATACCGGTACCTTTCTGGCTAAAAATTATCAAAGATATCTCCAAATGTTTTGTTTTTTTTTTGTTTTTTTTTTTAAATCCTGCTACTATATCAGGGGGCCTCTAAAATGCTGTATAACTTATGTCTGTATATTGCATGATAAAGCAGCAATTCAAGACACACCCCGTTACAGATTTGGTGGATCAAACTGTTATGCCTACACTACTGAAAGTTTTAAATTTACCCCATATAGCAAATTCTTGCACCCTGCATAAATTATCAATATAACACTGGCAAAAATCAAACCACATCCATTTTTTTTTTTTCAGAAAAAAAATCCACATTGGACTGTGTCAAAATAACCCAAACATTATATAAGATGCTGTGGGGAAAGAGAACAGTCTACAAGAGTAGGCTACAGAGTATTGACAGCAAATTAATAGCAATTTTTCAGCTAATGACAGAATGCAGATTTATTACTGTTCAGTAATTCAAATTCCAGTAAATATATTTTAACCCACCTTCACAAAGACATCTTGAGGTTCTCCAGGTTGGGTAGTTTTGGTATCACAGATAATATTTGGGTCACTACATCTTGCTACAGTATGTACAACATTACCACTGCCCACTGGTGCACCTGTAACATATATCACTAGATGAAGTATGGAAATATCAATATTGGGCTCAGAAGGCTTTGTGTAATTCCAAAGCTAATAAAAAGTCAGTCAATCAAGGCATGACAGCCTAAAAGGATTTAGAGCCAAGTTTTAAATGTAAAATGTACTTTTAGGATTAGCTGATAGAAATAACAGTAAAGCATGGCATGAGCAGAAATGCTCCAGTTTACAAGTGTTGCAAGTGGTCTAATTGGAAAATGGCATAGAACCAGATAAATTGCTCCAGTGAGCTCCAAGTGCTTGAGCCATCCATGCTTGAGTGAGTAGTGTGTTAATATATATCTAATGTTTTTACTGATTCATATTTCACAACTCTTTATATTACCTGGCAGACTCTCTAGTGGTGGCAACCTGATAGATTTCTTCAGGAAAGTTTGTTCTGGGCTGTGGAATCTAAATGTCTGATCTATAACATGGGGCTGGGGTTCAACCTTCAGTAACAGTATAGCCAGTGGCTTCTCATCCTCACTCTTGAAATAAACCTGCAAAAACAATTACAACATAACCGTAAAATTATAAATATTCATGGGGGACTAATATTGTGTTTGTTTTTTTTTTTCTATCTAAAGATAAAGAGGAAGGACAGTCTCTAATGTTGTCAGAACTTGTTGTCTGACACTTTGCCCTTTGATTATATCTGCTGAAATTGTTATAGCAATAACTTCATATCAAAGAGTAATAAAATATGATTAAATCAAATCAATCAAGCAAAGATACTTCTCCAGACTTTTCTTAGGATTTGAAAAAGGGATAAACTTTACACCGCCCTCTAGACATTTTGGGAAGCAACTGTCGGACTTGCAAAGTCCCCAATAACACCTTTTTACCATTTCTAATAAGTTTCACATGTATATGTAATCAGCTGCTTTTATGGGTGTCCAGATCGCAATGTCGGAGAGTAATATTTATGTTAACACCACCTTGAGGTGTGCACGGATTCAAGCGCATTGACTGGTTGATCGTTTATCGATTTATTGATTTGATTGACAGGCGGTATTAGGTCAATTACCTAAAACTAATTTGTTTTTATAGTGGCTTTTTGTCAGTCACATTTTCTTGTTCTAATTATTAACAAGTAACTTGATATTTTCAAAACCTTACCTTTATTGTTTTGGGTCTGAGAGAATCAGTTGGCTTGGATGTGTTTCTTTTCATTGTTTGTCTGAATGGATCCACAGGCCCCTGAAAATTACAAAACAGAATTACTAGCATATCAGGAAAATAGTAACACAAGGTCTCTTTACCAAAGCAGATCTAGCAAAAAGACCTATTCCAAACAGCAAACCTATTATGTCCCTACCCCAAGTAATAATAAAGAAAAAGTTTCTGAAATAAGTCATAAGTAACTCAAAATACTCCATTTTACAACAATAAATCAACCTATTATATGTTGAGAAACTAGACAATATGTTCAATTTACATAAATTTTGTACTACACTCGAAACCCTTTATAACGCTATTCGATATACCGCGGTATTCGGTATAACGCGCTATGCTCATGGCTCCCAAATTTAAAAAAAAACGAGTCCGTGGATGTTATTTAATTTCATCATAACCAGTGTTAAAACTGCAAGTACCTGTGCACTTTAACACCTTTGTCATGACAACTGTGACAAAAAATCAATAACCGTCTGCTAGCTTACTTGTTTGCATAACGCCTTTGTTAAATTTTGAATACATGCAGACATGTGACAACTAAGCAATCAAGACTATGTCAAAAATAGATTGTTTGCATTGATAACAAGCGTGTAACATTGGTCAGTCAACTACCAAACCATTTAAGTTTGCATCAATTAAGCGGACGACATGAGAATTTGAGTGAATAAAAAAAAATCAAACAACATGCCCAGTTTTGTAATAAAATGCAGCCGTTTTTCGTAATCATCCCATTCTTACTTTTTATTATCGTAGATCTAGTTAATTTTACCATTTCTATCTTATTTTATCCATTTTGTAAAACTGTGCGAATTTTTTCTCTTTCATACATTTTTATTGATTTTCCACGTGTTTAAAAACCCTGTGCTATTGTAATTTTCACGACCGCGCACTTCTCACACAGCATTGTATGTTTACTTCCGGGATTCAGAATTTCAACTTTCTTTTAGAATTACGACAAAATGGGAAGATGACACAGCGTTATAATTTTTTAAATATATTTTCCAGTAGCATATAAGGTAAATAAATGTCCCATTTATACGCTTAGAATTTCTTATATAACATGAAGCAGCGTTCAAAATACGTCTAATACATTACGAGTGGGTGGAGTAGGTTCAAAATACGTCTAATACATTACGAGTGGGTGGAGTATTGCATACACGCCATATACGGCCAACCCGCGTTATAAAGTTAGATCCGCGGGTCTCGAACCTTGGACCCTGAAGACAGCCTTATAAAGGGGTCATAGTGTATTTTATTCATAAGCTCACATTTAACATCATAGTTTTTCAAAATCATGTTATCTGGTCATTATTTTTTCAAACTGTCTAGAAGTATTTTAACCAGATGAGGATGAATACTGTGTATTTCCAAAAGGTTCTGCAGTTTTTGTAAAAATACAACTGAGAATCAATTTTCAAGTTTCTGACTTGTGGTTTGGCAGACTGATTTGCAAGGAATGAAAGATATTAGAAAGAAATATTGAGTTTCCTACCTGTGGTTTTTGCCGACTAATCTGTGAGTAACAAGAAATATTTGAAGGGACTGTTCAGTTTCTTACCTGTGGTTTGGCAGACTGATCTGCAAGGAACGACAGATATTTGAAGGGAATGTTCACAGTTTCCTTCGGTCTTAGGAAGACTTCTGGGAAGTGAGCTTTTGTCTCGCTGGTAAACATGCCTTCTTCCATGTGTGACTGTATCTGGTATAACTGCTTGAAGTAACGCCATTCTCTTGTGTCAGTTACACAACTGTTATACAAAAGTATTTACATTAAGCCTTGTTTTTACTTCTTTTTCTGGTAAGCAAAAGAGCCAATCGTTTCATTTATAACATAATAAAGAATAAATTGTTGAAAGTATGTGTATCTCTTAATTCTTCAAATCAAAGATTTTCTGAACAAATTTACAATAATCTACCAGCCTTACACAAAATAACCCGAAGACTAAATAAAACTTACTGCAAATTTTTGCTCTCCCATTCTATTTTGACAGTATGTTCCACATTGAACGGGTTGCGTAGTACAAACTCGAAGAACTCTGATGTTCCGAATGAAGGATGGATGGCATGTTCTGTTGTTATAGACTGACTCAGCATTGCCTCTATACCTTCTTTCTTTGTCTGCATACGGTATATCTCCATGGTTTTCAGATCTCTCGCTCTCTCTGTTTTAAGCTGTTTGTGAGCCTGTAAGATTTAGTGTGCTTTTTATGGCTTATCATACAAATGTCTACAATTTAGAAAGAAAACCAAAAGTCTATTTAAAGTCCACCATTTTGGTCAAAAGAACATCTTTTTTTCCTCAGAACAGAACTGTGAAGTAGAAACAAGAGAGTCATGATGACCCTGGATCGCTCACCTGAGAAATATGAGCTACATGTTTCAAATGTCAAACTGATGATTTTTAGAAATTTTTTGGAAGATTTTCCGATGTACAATCAAGTAACCCCTGAGGGGGCCAATTTTATCCCGGGAGTCATGCTTTCAACAAAGTTTGTAGAAGTCTACTAGGCAATGTTACATATCAAATATCTAAAATCTATGCCTTCTGGTTTATTTTTAGCAAATTTATGAAGTTTTCCCTTTGTACAATCAAGTTACCCCTGGGGCTGGTTCAATTTGACCGTGGGGGGTCAATATTTGAACAAATTTTGTAGAGGTCCACTAGGCAATGCTACATGTCAATATCTAAGCTCTAGGCCTTCTGGTTTATTCTTTAAAAAATTTTGAAGATTTTCCTATAGAAATCTATGTAAAATCAAGTGACCCCTGGGGCGGGGTCAATTTTGACCCCAGGGTCATGATTTGAACAACTTTAGTAGAGGTCCTCTAGACAATGCTACATGTCAAATATCTAAGCTCTAGGGCTTCTGGTTTTTGAGAAGAAGATTTTTTAAGATTTTCCTATGTAAAATCAAGTGACCCCTGGGTCATGATTTGAACAAACTTGGTAGAGGTCCACTAGGCAATGCTTCACACCAAATATCTAAGCTCTAGGGCTTCTGATTTTTAAAGTTGTTCCTTTCGGTTGCCATGGCAACCAGAGTTCTGCATGGAATTCAATTCTTTGAACAATATTTGTAGAGCTTCACCCAAGAAACATTCCTGTGAAGTTTGGATGAAATTGGCCTAGCGGTTTATGAGGAGATGTCGTTTAAAGTAAAAGTTTACGGACAACGGACGCCGGACAGTGAGTGATCCTAATAGCTCACCCTGAGCCTTTGGCTCTGGTGAGCTAAAAACAGAAACAACAGTCTATATAAATGCACAATATTAGCCTTCAAAATTAGAATTTTAATAATTTTTTCAACACATTTCTCCATTGTGTTGACTTCACCCTTTGAGATACATGTGAAATGCTACACTTCGGACCTAGTAAGGTCAAAGTGATCTTGTCAATCAAGCCATTCTCTTTCAATTAAACAACTTCGAAACACTTGTGCCCAATGTTAGTATACAACTAGAAATCAAAACAAGAGACTACTTTTGAAAAAGTGCATGCCCCCTCACCCATACTGCACCATGTCATTGTACTCCTATTTGTGTTGTATATAACAAATAGAATATTGTGCCTAGTTCAAATAAATGCCCCTTGAAAAAGCAATCTGTCCAAAGAAGGGGTAACATGATATAACAAGAGACCACAAAACAGGGACTTACAGTACTGGTAAAGCTAAATGAAAAGTTGTGTCTCTTCATGTCCATCTACATGTAATTCAAAATCATCTCTAAGACCTTTATTAATTCAGTATTTAATGGAGGAGAATGCACAAAAGGGACATTTATGTTACCTGCACAAACCTCCTCCCCATGTTTCAAGAAAAGGTCCAATCATACATAAAGGAATAAGCATACCATCAAAGTCTGAGGTTTCTCAATGCCACCATCCTGATTTCTCAGAGCCTGCATTCTCGCAAGTTTTCTTTGTCTTTCAGAATCAGCCTCCCTATGAGACTCAGTGACAGGTTCAATCTCCTCCCGCTTCGAGAAAAGAAGTGCCGCCACTTCCCTATTATTCTCTGCTACATGATGGGCTCTTGCTACACGTTTCTTTATGGGTACTCCTAGGATAAAAGTAAACAGTTTATTTACAATGTTCCTGGCTTTGGTCAGTTAACTAATAGCCTGTAATGTTATCTAGGTAGTGCACAAGACTATGAGAGGAGATGTTGCTGGTTTTACAACAGGGACAGGCCAAAATGTTCTCCATGATGATTGGATAGACAATGACCTTCCTACATTCATTTGTTGTCTACCTCGGATTCATGCAGGTAATGTATGCAACACAAGTCAGTACAACTAATTCACTGAATGCACTTACATTTTCAGAACAATTATATTAAATTTGTATCAAATTATGTGTATTACAAATCTGATAAAATTTTTTTATTGAGGACGTGTCAAACCTGTCAGTCGGCTATAATACAGCACTGAACTCCACATATATTCATATTTAAAATTAACAAGAGCCATGTAAGACATGGCCAATCCCCCCGCCAGGCATATTATAACTGAAGGCTAAAGTTCCTGGCAAGTTAGTGTCTGAAAGTATTAATTTTGGGGAAAGCTTTGAAGAACCATTTAGTTGTGGTCCGCATCAGGGGTTTTAAAGATGTGGAAGAAAGAATAAGTCAGTGGTGAGGTGGTTTACTGCTAAATTTTATTAATTTTCATGAACAGTATAGCTATGATGTTTTTCTATATAGCTACTGTAAAAAGAAGGAATGGAAAGCTAATAGGGAACACGAGTGCCAGAATGTCACAATATATGCCCGTCACAGCAAATTTCTTTACTCTTGCAGCTGTATTTGCAAATGGAATTTTAACTTTGTGGTTGTTTAGTAATCATTGTAAGTCTTTTGTTTTTCTAAGTCCACAAAAAACTCCTTACCAGGTAGAGATATCTTAAAATACACGTAAAATTGGAAAGTAACATCCATGTTGTACCACAGAAAAGTGGTCTTGTTTTTTCCCTACGGTCAATTATAACAAGAGCACCGCCTTGCGGGTGCTGACGCTCATCTGATTTTTTTTGTATAATAGAAATATTGTCCTACCCATGATTTTCTAAGTCTAAAAAGGGCCATCACTCTTGCAAAAAGCAGGATAGAGTTATGTTTCTTGATGTACAGTGTCCACTTATGATGGTGAAAAACTGTTGCAAGTTTTAAAGCAACAGCTTTGATAGTTTATGAGAAAAGTTGACTTAAACATAATATTCAACCAAGAAAATGATTTTTCTAAGTCCAAAAAGGGCAATAATTATTGCAAAAAGCAGGATGGAGTTATGTTGCTTGCTGTACAGGGTCAGCTTATGATGGTGAACAAGAGTTGCAAGTTTTAAAGCAATAGCTTTGATAGTTTAAGAGAAAAAGTTGACCTAAACATAAAACTTAACCAAGAAATCTGATATTTTCTAAGTCCAAAAGGGGCCATAAATCTTGCAAAAAGCAGGATGGAGTTATGTTTCTTGCTGTACAGGGTCAGCTTATGATGGTGAACAAGTGTTGCAAGTTTTAAAGGAATAGCTTTGATAGTTTAGGATAAAAGCTGACCTAAACATAAAACTTAACCAAGAAAACTGATTTTCTAAGTCCAAAAGGGGCAATAATTCTTGCAAAAAGCAAGATGGAGTTATGTTTCTTGATGTACAGGGTCTGCTTATGATGGTGAACAAGTATTCCAAGTTTCAAAGCAATAGCTTTGATAGTTTAGGAGAAAAGTTGACCTAAACATAAAACTTAACCAAGAAATCTGATATTTTCTAAGTACAAAAGGGGCCATAAATCTTGCAAAAAGCAAGATGGAGTTATGTTTCTTGCTATACAGGGTCAGCTTATGATGGTGAACAAGTATTCCAAGTTTCAAAGCAATAGCTTTGATAGTTTAGGAGAAAAGCTGACCTAAACATAAAACTTAACCAGGCAACGCCGACGCAGACGCAGACGCAGACGCCGACGCCGACGCCGACAACCGCTCAAGTGATGACAATAACTCATCATTTTTTTTCAAAAAATCAGATGAGCTAAAAATGTTACAATATAAGTTATTTGTAGCAACAACTAAGGGAAGTTAATCTTAAAAAAAAAAATAAAAAAAAAAAAAAAAATTGCAAGTCCACAAAAAAATCTTTACCAGGTAGAGATTGGTCAAAATACACCTCAAAATTGGATGTAGCATGCATGTTGTACTACAGAAAAGTGGTCTCGATTTTTACCTACGACTAGTAATGAAAAAGTTACAATAAAAGCTATTTAAAGTAACAACAAAGGGAGGTAATTCTAATGAAGGGAACTGCGCATGACACTTCGTCTCATGATGGTGTATAATTGTGCCAAGTTACATCAAAATCCCTCCATGCATGAAGAAGAAATGCTTCGGACAATGTCATTCTTGTATCTGACCTTTGGCCTCTAAGTGTGACCTTGACCTTAGACCTAGGGACCTGGATCTTGCGCACAACATTCTGTCTCATGGTGGTGAACATTTGTGCCAAGTTATATCAAAATCCCTCTATGCATGAAAAAGAAATGCTCTGGACAATTTTTTTTTTAAGAAAATATGATAAAGGGGAATAACTCCAAAAATAGGCAAGGTAGAGTTATTGTTCTTGCACATTGCACTTTCTCCCAATGCGTTCTATCAGTGTATGAAGTTTGAAGAAAATCCCTCCAGTACTTTTGGAGTTATGCTCCGGACAAAATTTTTTAAGAAAATAAGATAAAGGGGAATAACTCAAAAAATAGGCAAGGCAGAGTTATTGTTCTTGCACACTGCACTTTCTCCCAATGTGTTCTATCAGTGTATGAAGTCTGAAGAAAATCCCTCCAGTACTTTTGGAGTTATGCTCCGGACAAAATTTTTTAAGAAAATAAGATAAAGGGGAATAACTCAAAAAATAGGCAAGATAGAGTTATTGTTCTTGCACACTGCACTTCCTCCCAATGTGTTCTATCAGTGTATGAAGTTTGAAGAAAATCCCTCCAGTACTTTTGGAGTTATGCTCCGGACAAAGATCGTTGCGGACTGACGGACGCACGCACGCACGGACGAAGAGCATTTCTAATATCCCCTTCGCCTTTGGCGGGGGGATAAAAAATGACCTTAAAGTACAAAGTTCCATTACCGATGAAATTGGGTATTTCATTCATTATTAACAGATTGGATTATATTTTGTGATGGTCATATTTTTGCTAATATTTGCATATAATGCCACGCGTGGGCTCAAAATATTTATGAACATTAATCTAGTACATTATGTCCTAAAACATAAACACATTCCACGAATTTTTAACACCACAAATAAGGTTACTAACTACGAAATTGTTAAATAAAACCAATGCAAAAGTTATCCAATTTACAGTACGTAGGTAGTTGCTTTGTTAGTATATTGTTTGTTAACCACAAAGTAACAGAAATACAGAAAACATCACGCAGGGAAGTGTTTGTTTCCAATAACAAAATGTTCATAAAATATTAATCCTGCTTTTTTTTTTAAAATATATGTGTCAAGAATTAAATTTAAAGGAACTTTATGATATATTTCAGTTTAATACCTGAAACAGCTGTAACATACACAATTTCAGACATTTCTCTGATGGACAGGATCTGTTAAACCAAGTGCTATTATTTTGCATGGTTGCTTTCTGTCCTTCTGAGGTATCTTTTTACAGATTTTATTACACATCTAAATAATGGAAACAAACATTTCCTTTCCCAAGTGCATTGCTAAAGACCAGCACCAGTGCAGTAAGCCCTATCTACAAACACATTCTTCATCATGACATTAAGCCTGCACAAGAAGTACAGTCAAACAGTTTTATAAAGTTGTGCCGCCTGTACAGAAACAAGAAGAGAACAAAGTAAACTTCCAAAGGCAACTTGTATCTAAAGCTGTGGTTTTTATTTAGAGGTCTGACTGTATATCAAATGTTGTTACTTCACAGAACAAACTTGCAAACATTGTATGTAAACAGTTTCTAAATGATTGAGCTCATGGAATTAATAACAGGTAAAAGAATTCTTTAAAATCATTTTTAAGTATGCATTAAGCATGCATATAAATGTTTCATTAGTTCTATAGAAGTACATACTCAAATTCTGCTTTTCAAGGCATTAACTTGCACAATGTTTACATATTAAATCACAAAGGGAATGGTGAGTTAAGTTTCCAAACAATCACAATCATTGCACACTCACAACTCTTCTTAAGCAAATGCAACGATGCAAAGCTCACGATCTGCATTTCTCTGAAAAACTTTACCATATTCAGTTTTAGCTCCTCCTGCAATCAGACTCCCGCCCCCGAAGGCGGAGTTACTGGCCGTCTGAGAAACAATCTGAAAACTTTTACTCGGTAGGCTTATATATGCTGAAATATAGAGAGAAATCAATAAACTACAACATTCAGTAAGCACTATACATGTACAGACTACATTGTACTACATACACACATACACATGTTAGCTCTGTCTTAGATTTCATGACCAAACAAAAATATATTTACTAAAACAGAAAGTTGAAAAAAGTTCCAGAAATCCAAAGAATATCATAAATAATTTGGTTTTTTTTTTGCTTCACACTGCCAAAATATAGATCATATGGTGACTTTTCTGCATTTAATGATTGGGGAAAAACCTAGGTGCCCTACTTGGCACTATTCAAGACATCGGCAAGCACCTAGGCGAAACCATCAACTTTTTGTAAGTCAACTGGACTGCTTCCTCACATGAAAGGAGTATACATCACTTGTAGGGTTTTGAATCTGAAGAGATGATGGCTAAGTGATTCTAAGTCAGTGACCTTAACCACTCAGACAAGGAGGAACTGATTCATAAATCAGTCAATAACCTCAAGACAGAACAAACATTTTGTACAACATGTTTACATGCAAGATGTGTAACTATCAACACCCTAGCTATCTAAATATTTCAGCTAACTACTTGAAACCAAACTCTATTAAATGTATGATTTTGCTACATTGCAACTAGTAATAATCTTGTATCACACAGTTCAACTAAGAGCAGATCTACAAGTGTCCTGAAGGTGAGAAGGTTGAAGATTTATTTTTACTTTTAGAGTTCATCTTGTTAGATGCTATTGTTTTTTTTATGTGTTTTTATGTTTGAGGCCCTGGAAGTAACACCACTAATCATCTCCATAATGGTGTAATAGGGGTCAGAGAGCCATCCACCTATTAACCTTACAATTTAATTTTTCTGAATTAGATAATGAATTTCAGCTAAAATACATGTTCATAATCATATAATATAAAACAATTTGGAACTTAAAATGCTGAGTAGTTTTGAAAGTAAAATTATTAGGGTCCAGTTAACATTTTTGTCCTCCTAAAGGTTCACAGTGCAGTTAGTAAATGAAATACTTAACCTAAAATGTTGCACAACAAGAATCAGAAAGGATCAGAGTGGTATTGTATGTTACAGGAACGTGGAAAGTATGTTAGGTGAAAGTTACAGGAGATTTTCTGTTAAGAGAATTTCTGGTTTAGTTTGTGTTGCCTCTGAAACTGCACTAATCTATCTGGAAAATATACAACAGCTTCTGAAACAACATTTGAGCCGTGCCATGGGAAAACCAACATAGTGGGTGTGCGACCAGCATGGATCCAGACCAGCCTGCGCATCCGCGCAGTCTGGTCAGGATCCATGCTGTTCGCTAACAGTTTCTTCAATTCCAATAGGCTTTAAAAGCGAACAGCATGGATCCTGACCAGACTGCGCGGATGCGCAGGCTGGTCTGGATCCATGCTGGTCGCACACCCACTATGTTGGTTTTCCCATGGCACGGCTCATTTAACTTTGTGTTGCATTTTTAAACTTCTTGAAAAACCTGTGTGACTAATATGTCTATTTTTCATTTTTAAACAGAAGAATCAATAAATTTATTACTTTTCAGTAGTTCTCAATACAACACAAAGCAGTGATATGTTAATTATAATGTATGGATGAGAACTACATGTTTACCATGCGGGTCCATTGTGAATGTTGGCAAAGTCGGCTGACCAAATCCTGTAATTTATATTTCCTCTTTTGTGAGATACAGTTTAGCGATTTCTAAGTTACTAACAGATGAAACATTTAAAATAAATTCATGAAGGCCTCAAGACAAAAATTTATGAAAAAGGCAATTCGCTATTTACTTTTTACAGGAGAATTTTTGTTTCATTATTTTTACTGTTTGAGAAATTATGTACCTGTGGTTGTACTTTTAGGATCAGCAGGATGTCCAATGTTTGCCAGCCTTAGATGAAGCTTGCCCCTGACCACTGACTGGACATTGGCTGGCCTGACACCACCAGCTCCCGCCTCCCCGTGGGCCAGATTAGGATCTTCCTGGTATTCTGTGGAGACCACGTCTAACTCAAACGTTGTCTGAACTGCCTCCATACCAGTTCTACATAAATACTGAAATATAGAATCCAGTCACACTTTAATATATCATACTAACATCTCAACATTGATTATACTTCAAAATTACTGAGTCCGCAAAGTTAGCTCACTTAAACAGCAAAATTAGCTCACAGCTGGAATAGTAAGCCTATCAATTAATAAATTGTGAGTTCAATGCATAAGCAAGGAAATGTGTCTCAAGTTCAAATTTTAATCAAAGTCATTATCTCTCATCCCTTATTCCTGTGATGAAGTTATCAATTAGCTGAGTAAATCTGACATGCTGTGGAATATACATTTCTACATACTCATTTTTATTTGCTGTTAAAATGGAACTGGACATATTTATATAGCTCAAAACTGATGTCTGAATTTCATATAGGGTGTTTGAATTCGTAATATTAATGTAACATTAATCAGTGTACATATATATGTCATAAAAAGATTATTACTTTTGCATTCGGAAATATACTCTCATTCTGGAGCGGAATAATATCATGTTCCTAAAGTAACGCAATATTTCCACTGCAGATCTCGTTCATATTTCTCTGTTATATGATATAAAGGTAAGCACCTATAAATATATAACTTCCACAACAGTGATCCAACTAATCCATCTATTTTTCATACCCTCACAGCAATATATGTTGAAAGGAATATTCTTATTTGATTCTAAAGTTTTGTATAAAGCTGTTCTGGCCAGTGGTTCCGAGTATGAGCTCCAGTGAGGTTACTAACTCTTCATAATGCACTAGTAATAGATTTCCAAGAAAGGGGACATGACTCCATCACTATAGTTGAGCAAAAATGTACCAGTCCATACAATTCCTCAATGACAATATCCTATATTACCTTCAGCTCTAGTGCTGTACTACCGAGAGGTAAGAGGGAGTCACCGTCCCATACATCTATATACATCGTCTGCTGGGACAAATGTTGTAAAAACAGTTGTGTCTCACCAGGCTTCATAAATGCTGGGTCCATGAAATAGCGAATCTGGAAAATAAATGAACAAAAATCAAACACCAATGTGTGCACAATAAAACAGAGCGGACAAAGTTCTGCCAATAAAGAGGTTGCAGGTTGGATGTTTGGAGAAAGAGGATCTTAGTCATGATGAATGTCAACAAAAAACAAGCAATTCACTTCTTACACCTGTTTAGAGATTGTTTAGAAACACTGGCAGAACCATTAAAACTAACAAACCCAGCAATAAATATGTTAAACCAGAAATTAACTCACCTCTAAGCCTGGAGGACCCTTGAGCAAAGTTCCATCTTTATCAAGTTTATGTAGTATGTAAGGCATGGAGTGTATATCCGAAGAAAGGTCATTCTGAGGTTTTGACAGCAACAACCTGTGCAAAACAATGAATAGTTTAGCAACTCTTTTTTTTTCTTCTACTGAATTCTTTTTCTGTCAACTGATAAATCCACCTAATATTGATATATCTTTCACCAATGACATAACAGTCTGAACATAAGAAGGTTGTTACAGATTATCAAGATTATGGCCTTATTCATGTCTTTCTTACACGTCCTAGATGACCATCTGTAAATATAACCTGTTCTGATTTAAGACAGATAAGATTTTTTGACACATTAGGAACATATACTCTAAAACCATTTAATTTCATGGGCATGAAATTTCGTGGTTTTGGTCAAAACGGCAATTTCATGGGGATATGAATTTGTGGATTTCAACTTTTGAACATAAAATTAATGGGACTTGTACTTGTTCGTTGGGATTAAATTTTGTGTATTGACTCAACCACGAAATCCATAAAAATTAGTCCCCAACTAATATTAATGATTTCACAGTAGATGATTAAGGACAAAACTACATGTCACCCATCTTTTAATGGTAAGTATGAAGCACTAAAAAGAAGTGTTAAAGCAGAACCTGTTACCTTTCTGTGGTGACTTGTTGGTTCCTGTAGAACTGGAAGGAGAAAAACACAGTGCCTCCAGTCTTCTCTGGTCCTGACGCTCCAATATGTTCCATCATTCTACAACAGAGAACAGGTAGATTCTACACGTATTTATTTATCATAAGTTTTCTAAAGCATTTCAGCTGCAGTGAAACCTGTCTTAAGTAGCAAGTCAGGGGAAGGGATAAAAGTAAAGTGGTCTTTTAAGACAGGTTTTTTGCTTAAAACAGGTTAAATTTCTCTGAAAGTACAGAAATGGGAAAAAGTAAATGTGGCTGTTTAAGACAAGCAGCTGCTTAAAATATGTAAATGTTAACGCAGGTTACGATGTATATCACTGATGGTTTCAATTGCATGAAATTTATGAGAAGAATCACAGTTTATATAGCTTAGTATGTTGACCATGCTGAAAACACCATCTTTTGAACAGTTGCTTCTCTGGTGGCTTTTTTTGCGAGACTGGTCTCAAAACTTACTTTGAAATCATTGGAGCCAGTCCCCACTCTCTCCAATATTCTGTAGCAGAGATGATAAAGTATATACCCTGTAAACTTATAAATCAAATATAACGGTATCTGCTGTAAACTTGCAAGAAGTCAGACATCAGTTTTGTCAAATCTTTTGTGAAAAAAACAAAAAAAACGCTTTTTCTATTAATAAATGCAAAAGAAGTAAGTCATTTTTATGCAAAACCTACTTTGAGAATGCGAGGAACTGGAAGATGACTTCATTACATTGTAGAGGATCATTCATCTCTCTCTGTAGATCTACTGTGACAACATGTGTGTTAGGATCTATAACCTCTGGTGGTTCTCCATTACGATCTAGAACTGGCGGGAATCCCACAGAGTATAACTTGGCATAGGCAGCTCTCGATAAGCCAGATCCTCTGAACATACAGAAAATTATACATCAGTTGTAAAACATGCAAGTATATGAAAATTTATCTATTTTCTGACGATGACGAACAAAAGCAATCAATTCAAAGTTGCTTCTGTAAATATGGCATCATCAAAATAAAGACTAAAGTATGATTACACTAGTATCTGTTTAAACATTTGAGCACTGCTATGAGAAAACCAATGTTAGGGCATTGCCACCAGTATAAATCCAGATCAGTATGCACATCCGAGCTCTCTGATTTGGATTCATGCTATCTATTCACTTACAGGTAAATACAAGTGCTAAATAAATGAACAGTATGGACAAGCACTGGCCTGGATATTTACATCAATCATAGGTATGTTTTGAACTTGGGTGAGCTCTGTCTATTAATTGCTTTCTGACTTCCTGAACTGCTAATCATTTATCAAGAATTAAAGGATGGGTGTTTAAATATCGGCTCAAACAACATTTGTACTCATTTCATCAAAGTTCTATTCCTGCAATTCCATACATTAGTGAACTTTGTTGTTTTTAACGTAATTATTTATATCCCTACAGCTTGATAGTTTTATCCTGTACAAACTGAAAACAAGAAGCTGCGTTCAATAAATGCTTGATGCCCCCAGTGGCATCCTTGTCAACAGATTTTGCACCAAAGTCCAAAACGAGGTCAAGTTCAAGGTCAAACTGAGGTCAGGTGATGTTTGAAGATTAGGAATGGTCACAGTTTACATCAGACTGTATTAGTATCAATTCATTCTTGTAAGGGGTATTGATGCTAGACAAAACGGTCCCATTTGGTTAACCAAGAGATGGCCCATATAAAGCAACCTAAGTCCAAAATGCGACGAAACGGTCCCATTTGGTTAACCTTAAACGGACGAACGAACGGACGAACAGGAAATCACTATATGCCTCCCGCATCAGTAGATGATGAGGACATAAAAAGAGTATTTTCTGTATTGTTACTGCTTGACAACTTACTTTTTGGGTTGTGGAGCAGCTGTCAAGATGGGTTGATAAGACGGAGTATACCTCAACTCCTGCATGTCTGGTACTGGACCCTGAAAGTGAAATCAATCTTGTGAAATTATGGATATTAATTACTTCACAGTATGATATACCATATATTTATCTTTCAATACTGAAAATATATTCTATTTCTGAAATATGTGGTTTTACAATACAAAGTATACTAAAATTAAGCAACTATCATAATTGCCATTCATTGTAACAATGCTCTAAAAAGGTTTCACTGTAATAAACCCCTACAGAAGTTGCACTGTACCAATGTTTACAGTACTAACCGGCATGCCATACATCTGTACTGGTCCCTGGTGCATGGGTATATACATCTGTTGTGGCATACTCTGGGCGTACACCTGAGGGTACTGCATCGGTACCTGCTGCGGCTGTAAAACACTTCCTGCTCCTACCTGCTGCGGGACTGCCAGAGTGGTCGGTCCTGCTGGACCCCTTAGAAATAAGAAAGGATACTGAAAATACTGATCTGTGAATGGTTATTGTTAAGTAATTCTCTGTAAATTAATATTATCAAGTACTATGTAGATCTTCAACATAAATTACATATTACGCATATCGATACAGTTTGAGCAAAACATGCACCAAACACAAGACCAGTGACAAGATTCAAAACTGTTTTGTGCATTAAGAAGCCTTTTTATTGCCACTTAAGATATGGATTTTATTCTGTCAAGTCAAACTCTTGATAAAAATATCAAAAACATACCTTGAAGAAAGCGGTCGACCTGAAGGTGGTTTCCTTTGTGCCGTGGGAGACTCAACCATCATACCAACGTCACTGCTTTCCATAGACCGCATAGAGTGAGCTGAACCCATTGGAAAACCTGGTGCCAAAGCCATTGGGTGGGTGGGATGTATTCCAGATGAGACACTTTCCTGAAACCAAATGATTAAAGATAAAGATTTTGATAAACAATGATATAAATTTACCATGCTATAACATGATTACTGACCAGTAATTAATGTCTCCTACTTGAAAGGACACAACATAACACTGGACATCTAATTTTTTCTTGCCATCATCACTCACAATGTTAGATGTAGTAGAAGAAAATTGCCTGTATATCATCTAGGTCTAAATGTTTTAATTTAACACATCTGTCATACTTTTAAAGTTTTCAAATTTAATTTGTTGTCCTACTTTAACAGGTACTTGCCATAATAGCCATCTAGTTTTCATACTGCAATGTAGTGAAAGAATCTTTATATTCTCAACTACCCAAGTTTCATAAGGATACCTCTAGTTCTTTTAAAGTTATTGCAAATCCATCTTTTGTGACTGATAGATGGAGTGACAAATGGATGAACAGGTGTAAATATGGACAAAAATTGTGTGCAAATGCACAAGCTTCTGTGAACAGTTCACATGGTCTTACCTTGAAACCAAAGCCCCACTGGAATGCCATAAGACCACCAGCAGTTCTTGAAGAGATCTCGTCCTGCATGGCTGTATCTGGAACTTTGTAGACAAATTCTCCATCTGGTGATGGAATTGGGCCACCAAACAGGCCTACAGTGACATGTGGAGAATTATGCTGCTGTAGGAACGGGTTCCATGCAGACCAACGTAGAGTTACTGACCTTGTGTTACCTCTCTGAATACTTCTGGCCATCTGTGTAAAAAAAAAGAAGATAAAATGAATTCCCGAATATGTTTGTAAATACTATATATTTCCTAATTAAGGCCTCTTTACCCCTACTCAACCATATTTCTAAGAAATTAAAATAGTAACTTTAGTTAATGTTAGATCGTATGTGAATACCAGCACTACTGCAGCACTACTCTTGTTAAAATTCATTTAACAGAAGTTAGCTTTATGATTCACATTTACTTAAAAAATGTAGAACAAAATAAAAATAGTTTTAGGGGCTTAATAAATGCCCCTACATTACAAAATGTACTGTCCCTGAGGGTGTTAATAAGGAAATGTATGTTTTTTTTATTTACACACATATCTTTGATTACTGCTTCATTAAGTAAGTAGACATGTAACCAAAGATAACAAGAGTTATAACAATTTGGCCACATATACATCCACATCTCTTGAGCTAAAACTTGGGAAACTTTCTGCCAAATCCTCAAAACAAAGAATAAAAATTTTACACATAAAACATCTGGGACATTTATTTGAGCTGACAGATTCTGACCATGTTATCTGAAGATGTGCAAAAAGCAAGATCAGGACTTAACATTTGGCCAGATTATCAACAAATCTAAAACGTTTTTACTGAACAACAACAAAATTACAGTTTGTTCGAAGAATAAAACAACACTCAACAGCCACTGGTAAGCTATACTTTACTCACTTTTCTATCTTCTGCTGAGAGTTGTTCCCCAATCACATATTCCAGGATAAATACAACAGCAAACATCGGGTCCTCTAGAAGATCATTGATGTGAACTCGCTGGTTAAGTACAAGGTGATTCATCATGTCAGGTCTGTAGAATAAAACACTGCTATTGATACTAAAAGCTTATTCCAGGAAATTATTCATATATATATATAGCGAACTTAGGTCTGTTATTAAGAAATCCAATGCTCGGTTAAAATTCCTCTACCGTAAAAGTGAATTCCTCACTTTGCACACAAAAAAGCTCTTAGTTACATCACTTGTACAATGTCATTTCGACTATGCCTCTTCTACTTGGTTTAATAGTTTAACACAGGAATTAAAACACAAGTTACAGGTCACACAAAATAAACTTATACGTTTTGTGTTGAATTTAAATCCCATGTCACACATTGGAATTGAGCATTTTTCACGTCTTAACTGGTTACCAGTTTCAAGTAGAGTTAATCAAATAACTGTCATGTTTATAAAATAAATTCTAATTTTGCTCCTTCATATTTAAGTGAACACTTTACCCCTATCAATACCGTTCATGATTATCCCACAAGGTTCAGAGCAAAGGCAAATGCCTCCCTTGATGGTACAGGGTTTTCAATGTCAGATAGTAAGAGATATGCTCTCCCAGTGGTCAAAGGTTTTGGGAAAAAATCATTTGCTTATAATGGTTGTTGTTTATGGAACAGTCTGCCACAAAATGTTAGGGATGCCACAACAATGTTTTCATTTAAACATAAGGTTAAGGAACATTTTTTAAGCTTAATATGACTTTTAGTTAGATTGCATTATAGATAGATTTTTGCATTGTGTTTTTTTACTAGTCAATCATTTTTTATACTAGTCAATCATTTTTAAGCATAGGATTTTTATACTAACTTATCTTCGGGCATTTGCTGTGTTTATTTTTTTACTGTGATAAATTATTCTTCCTATGTCATACAATACTATATCTTAAGGACCACAATGGAAATAAGAGTTTATTTTAACTCTTTTTTGTGTTATCCTTAACATATAATGTTGATTGACATGACTATATTAATTCATACATGTTTGTTTATTGTTTGATTGTATGTTTTAATTATAAGTCGCCATGTAAATTGTACATTTTATGTTGAAATAAATCTATCTATCTATAACTTATCATTTAAAGGAGTGTTTACTGAAAATTTACAGACTGAACAACGACCAGTGCAGACCACGATCAGCCTGCACATCCTATTCTTGGTCTGCATTGGCCGCAAAGGCAGACGACTTGCCGCTAGAAGGCTAAGGTTAATCAGTTTTTTTTCATTTACTTTCTTCGCTGTACTTCTACTTGTACTGTATATAATACACATTCAAATTTTTTATCACTATTACCCCTTACAATATGGACTTGAGAACAAAAGCAGGTACTTTGTTCTCATTTTATTGTACATCTTGTAAATGTTGTTGGTTTTTTTTTTTTTAAATTAATCTGATGCATGAAGCATGTCAAGTTTGTTCATCAATCAGAAGTGTAGTACTTGACACTGCCGTTGGAAAGAATCTAGAATATTTGTGTCTCACTTCCCCTCAAGAAAAAATGATCAACCAACATTCAACATACCATGAAAAGTCCATTTTCAATAATAAATTCAGAATAAGAAAAACAAGAGATCACAGAGTGATCTTGGCGCCCACCAATGTGCCATTTTTGAGTGTTCCAAATTTCAAGACTTATTGACTAGCTCAAGGTCAAATTTCATTTCAGTACACAACACTGTGCATGTGGTCCGAATTCGAAAGCTGTAGCTTGAGAAATGTGAAAGTAGGTCACTAGGTCAATGTCAAGGTCAAAGTTTGTTTCAGTACACAATATTATGCATGTAGTCTAAATTTGAAGCCTGTAGCTACAGAAATGTGAAAGTAGGTTACTAGGTCAATCTTATGGTCAAGTTCATTTCCGTACACAAAACTATGCATGTGGTCCAAATTTGAAGGCTGTAGCTTGAGAAATGTAAAAGTAGGTAACTAGGTCAAAATCAAGGTCAAATTTTATTTCAGAATACAAAACTATGCATGTGGTCCAAATTTGAAGCCTGTACCTTCAAAAATGTGAAAGTAGGTCACTAGGTCAATGTAAAGGTCAAAGTTCATTTCGGTACACAAAACTATGCATGTGGTCCAAATTTGAAGGCTATAGCTTGAGAAATGTGAAAGTAGGTCACTAGGTCAAAATCAAGGTCAAATTTTATTTCGGAATACAAAACTATGCATGTAGTCCAAATTTGAAGCCTGTACCTTAAAAATGTGAAAGTAGGTCACTAGGTCAATGTAAAGGTCAAAGTTCATTTCAGTACACAAAAATATGCAAGTGGTCCAAATTTGAAGGCTGTAGCTTGAGAAATGTAAAAGTAGGTCACTAGGTCAAAATCAAGGTCAAATTTTATTTTGGAATACAAAACTATGCATGTGGTCCAAATTTGAAGCCTGTACCTTCAAAAATGTGAAAGTAGGTCACTAGGTCAATGTGAAGGTCAAAGTTTTTTTTGGTACACAAAACTATGCATGTGGTCCAAATTTGAAGGCTGTAGCTTGAGAAATGTGAAAGTAGGTCACTAGGTCAAAATCAATATCAAATTTCATTTTGAAACACGGAACTGCATATGGTCCAAATCTGACGCCTGTACCTTCAAAAATGTAAAAGTAGGTCACTAAGTCAAAATCAAGGTCAAAGTTTTTTCCAGTGCACAAAACTATGCAAGTGGTCCAAATTTGAAGGCTGTAGCTACAGAAATGTGAAAGTAGGTCACTAGGTCAAAATCAAGGTCAACTCATGTCAAGGTTCATCTTGCCACTCAAAAATATACAAGTGGTCCAAATTTGAAGGCTGTAGCTACAGAAATGTGAAAGTAGGTCACTAGGTCAAAATCAAGGTCAACTCATGTCAAGGTTCATCTTGCTACTTAAAAATACATATGTGGTCCAAATTTGAATGTTGTAGTTATTGACAAGAACATTTTAAAAGCTTTTCCTTATATAAGTCTATAATGAACCATGTGACCCCCGGGGCAGGGCCATTTTTGACCCTAGGGGGATAATTTGAACAAACTTGGTAGAGAACCACTAGATGATGCTACATTACCAGTATCAAAGCCTTAGGCTTTGTGGTTTGGACAAGAAGATTTTCAAAGTTTTTCCCTATATAAGTCTATGTTAACCATATGACCCCCAGGGCGGGGTCATATTTGACCCTAGGGGTATAATTTGAACAATCTTAGTTGAAGACCACTAGATGATGTCACATATAAAATATCAAAACCCTAGGCCCTGTGGTTTTGGACAAGAGGTTACTCAAAGTTTTTCCCTATATAAGTCTATATAAACCATGTGACCCCAAGGGCGGGGCCATATTTGACCCCAGAGAAATAATTGGAATCATCTTGGTAGAGGACCACTAGATGATGCTTCAAACCAAATATCAAAGCCCTAGGCTCTGTGGTTTTGGACAAGAAGGTTTTCAAAGTTTTTCCCTATATAAATCTATGTAAAATATAGAAATAAACAAAGGGCCATAACTCACTCATAAATTGTTGAACCAGTCTGATTTTCAGGGGGACACAACTAGGGTACCAATACATCATTCTGACAAAGTTTGGTCAAAATCCCCCCAGTAGTTTCTGAGGAGATGCGATAACGAGAAATTGTTAACGGACGGACGGAATGACGGACGGACGGACCACGGACGCAGAGTGATTTTAATAGCCCACCATCTGATGATGGTGGGCTAATAAAAGATGCTAAAGCTAAAATAGATTAGTACAGATTAAAGTCCACATACCCATCTTCAGCACCTTGTGATTTGTGGGAACTTTTAAACCTCTGGCTTCGCCTGAATGTAGGGCTAGCACCGGGCTTCAATGATTTCATAGATATGTTCTTGGCATCCAGTAAAAATGTCTGAGGCTTCTCTACAAATGTCCAGCCATTGTGTACACCAACCTATCGTTTAAACAAGGCTGTATTATTCAAGTGTATGTATATAAAATAAACAAAATCATTCCAATATATATATATATATATATGACACTTATACAAAAAAACGAGGAATTGTTAAATTTCTTTTGCATAAAACTGTTACTATTTTCCTGCAAACATTAAGATATTAGTGTTATTTCTAGAGCGACGCAGCGGGGCGCCCCGCCCCGCCCTTTTTAACTGCCGCCACGCTGCCCTAAAATCGGTCCTATGTTCCGCCCCTTTACTGCCCTTTTCAACTGCCGTCAAAGTGCCCTAAAATCGGTCCTATGCTCCGCCCCGTTACTTCGCATTAGCCTCAAATTTGCATAATCACCTAAGCTAGATTACATTATATGAATGCTAATTTTGCAAAAGATATGAAATTATTCAACTGATTAAAGAAATGAACTGTATAATATTGTATTTGATTGTAATCCTTACTTCAATGCAAGGGAAGCAACACCATAATCAGGTGTAATTGTTCTAAAGCCCTCTCAAACAACATGTTAGAAAATGCCCTTCTTTCCTAATCGCGGTACGGATGCCCCCCTGCCCCTTTTTAGTAGCACCCTGCCCTTTTTGAGCCCTAGAAATAACACTAGATATAGACAGCATATTTTGAGGTAAGCTGTTTAATGGAAATTTTAGTCGCTTGTATGAATTTAAACATTGTGAACTTACAAAAAAATCATGAAAATTAATTCTCCACAAAGAGTAATGGTTTTATGGTATTAAGCTTAGAAGGAGTTGCAACAATCTCTAGCATCTAACAGTTTATACAAACACTTCTTACCAGTAATCTTCTTTCCATTATTACCACGGAAGTACCGTCAGAATGTTTTCCCATCATATTGAGTCTATCTTCTTGTAAAGTCTCACACAGTTCTTCCTCAAACTTTTCTATCGTTGGGTTCAATTGTAACGTCACATGCTCTATAGTGCAAGCTGAAGACTTCAACTTCTTTGGCTTCTTCAGTTTGTCTTTGGCTTAAACAAACAATAGTCACAAGTTTTATGATGTACAACAGCAAATAGAGCTTCCTCCTTTTGCTAGAAGACATTTGACTCCTCCATCATTTTTATAAATAAAGTGGCTATACATTGAATTCAGACATATTTTCACCGAGATATGTAAAAATAAATCTGATTTCAAACAGTGCTGAAAACCAACAGCTCTGACCAAAAAGGAATGGATATTACTGTCATTAATGGAAGTTCCAATTTTGTAACCAATCTCTTGGTTTTAAAAAATACTGCTGTATATTCTTTCAAACTGCCATGTTTAATTAACATAGACAAAAAGCAGAACTGCTCCAAAAACAACAGAAAATTAAGCGCCCACTTAAAAGCCTAGAAATATCAGATCTCCTAAAGAGTTAGAGGTCACATGTTTACTTTTTCTTCATGTAAAAAGTTATGCTGTTTTGTTCAGTTATGTCTGTAAGTCAATACCCTTCTATAATAATGCTTTACAAAGTATCAATGTAAAAACCATCCAATTATTGAATGAATTACCTGCTGAGTCGCTATCAAAGAGACCTGGAATAACGTCATTGTTGCCAACAACTGTGTTCTCGGGTAACAGATGTGTTACTTTGTACATAGCCTTGTGTGTAGCAATGGTAAAACCTAACTCACAGTCTGGTATAGGCCTTAGAAACTCGCAGTCTATAAAACATACACATAACATCAATATACAGTAATGGTTCTACAGATAAAACCCTCCAATATAATTCAAAATTTGATCTATCATTGTAACTACTGTGAAATCATTAATATTCGTGGAAATACTTTTCGTGGATTTTGGAGCTGAGTGAGTCAACAAAATTTATTCCCAACAAACAAGTAAAATTCCCATTTGTTTTATGTTCAAAAGTTGAAATCCACAAATTCATATTCCCACAAAATTGCTGTTTTGACCAAAACCACGAAATTTCATGTCAACAAAATTAAATGATTTCACAGTATTTCATCAAAACTAAACTTTTCCTACAGATCTTAACTTTTAAAACACCAATTATTTCAGTCTATTTGAAATTAAGTGAAGTTGTATTTAACTAATACATGTAATGAATCAAGCCTTTGTTATCTGCAAGACTTTTTTCCAACACTAAGAATCATCTCTAGACATTTGAAAACAGTTGAATAACTAAATAAACAAGTACCTTCAATTGGTTCATCCATGAAATACAAAGCTCTTGGAGTGCCATTATATAATTGACACCTGAAAATATTATGAAATATGTAGCAACAATTTCTTAAATTTAGATCTCCTGATATATCAGCAATCCTAACATGATCCGATTCATTTTCCTATTACACAAGGAAGGCTGAAAACAGTGAATTATTATACATTCTAACATGATCCGATTTATTTTCCTATTAAACAAAGAAGGCTGAAAACAGTGAATTATTATACAACAATTGACTGTCCTGACATCACAATTATTACGTCATAGTGTTAAACGGCATAGCGGCAAGCTAGAAAAGAAACTGATTGAAAATGGGCTTATATTTAATGAATGCCATCAAGGATGTACCTTAAAGTCCTTGGTAACGTGTTAGAATCGAAATAGTATATCTCATTTAGTGATCTGCTCTTGAATAAAATCAGTTCGTCGTTCAGATGCCTAGCAATGCTTAAATCATAACAACGTTATTATACTGAAGTCACATTAACTTGATATTATAGCACCATATATGCACTGAGAAATAGCACATTCAACTTTGATCAAATATTTTACTAAAAACATTTTAAAATGAAATGTCACACAGAACAAGTGTTTGATTAATTCACATACACACTGAGTTGATTATGCCTGGTTCAGAATAATTCACCATCATTTGCACCCTAACTGAACTATTCTGCAACATTATTCTGTATTACCATTTCAGGTCCTAGCATGTATAAACCAAAGTACATGATGACCTACCATTTGGTGCCATACAATGGTTTTATCATATTCAATATAAATTTTATAATTAAAGACATATTAGAATCAAAAACGATTTATAACAAAACCGTGAATGAACAAAATTTCTACACTCAGGCGATTATATGTCATACAATATAATTATTATGCCCAACATGTTACTGCCCATCGTGTGTATAGTGTTAAAAAATAGTTTTGCTATAAATTATTTCTTAATTAATAATGATAACTTTGTCATGTTATATCAGCAATTAAGAATGATTACCTTCTCATGTAATATCAGCAATTAATAATTATATAACATTGTTATGTTATATCAGCAATAAGGAATGATAGAACTTTTCATGCTGTATCAGCAATTAAGAAAGTTCAACATCTTAGGTTATATCATAAGTTATATCAGCAATTAAGAATGATAAACTTATCTCCACAATTAATACTATTTATTGTTTAATTATTTTTGAGCCAGCAGGGGAGACACAGTGATCAACTATGAATAGAGCTTTTCTGACAGATGTATATAAAATAACTTTCTTGCAGGAGCTGCAAAAAATGATAGTCCCTCTCAATAATATATGAACACACATCATTCTGTCAGTCTTGTTTATATGTATTGACTTAAGTACAGCCCTGCTTTGTATGAAAGTGTTTAGTGTTGGTAAGTATTCACCCTTTTTGAGATCAGTACATCATTTCTTACAACATAGTCAAAACATCTCAACATTTCGAAGGTAAAGCAATGTTATTAGTGCCAACAAAGTTACTTTCAGTCCAAAGAGATTTGTAATACAGCCAATACCACAGACTAACATGATTTTATGACATATTTAATCAATGAAAATCTATTGTCATATGTTCCTGCTTCCCTTCGAATCTTGAAATTCAAAGTAATTTCTTTTACACTGACAATTTTTATTTTTGGTTTCAGTTTCAACATAAGAATTAACAGCAGTGTGTTGCATAATCTGTCAAATTCCTTGGAAAAACATCTGGACATAAAGTCACTTGTTTTTCCTTGTATTGAAGGTAACCAGTACCATTTATTTGCTGCTTTTCAAGTGCTGTCACAGAAATTCTTTAGCCTTCTCTTCCTCTTGATTCAACACAAAATCTTAACTCAACTTCGATTCTAACTTCTCATGTCCTTTTAAGAAAGTATTATGTACAAAATGGTAAACAAGAGTGGCAGACTGTCACAAAATACACCCGTCATCGAATTTGGCCTAATTCAAGGGCCATAACCCAAGAGTGCTTGGGGCCATTTGGCTGGTTATCCAACTTGGCCAAGATATTTTGCCCATAAACATTGTCACCAAGTTTGGTGAAGATCAGATGAAAATTGCTTGACTTAGAGAGCGGATATGCTTTTGGACGCCACCCGCCCACCTGCCCCAGATGTTCACATAATATGCCCCGCTCTTCCAGAGACGGACACATAAAAAATATGCGTTATGTAATAATAAAATAATTAGAGAGCAGACAAGGCTAAATTTGCAGATTTTTGAGTAATTCAAGGGCCATAACTCAAAGAGTACCTTGGGGGATTTTACTGGTTATCAAACTTGGCCAAGATATTATGCCTACAAACATTGTCACCAAGTTTGGTGAAGATCGGATGAAAACTGTTTGAGTTAGAAGGCAGAAAAGGCTAAATTTGCAGATTTTGAGTAATTCAAGGGTCATAACTCAACCGTGCCTGGAGTGATTTTGCTGGTTATCAAACTTGGCCAAGATTTTATACCCACAAACATTGTCACCAAGTTTTGTGAAGATAAGATGAAAATTGTTTGACTTAGAGAGCGGATATGCTTTTGGACGCCACCCGCCGCAGATGTTCACATAATATGCCCCGCTCTTCCAGAGACGGCCACATAAAAATATGCGTTATGTAATCATAAAACAATTAAAACTAGAGCTATCACTAAAGGGGATGAGGAGAGATGGTGTGCACAATATTGTGTCCATGTACATAGTATAGTAACAAAAAACAAAGTCCTGTAACTCTGCAATTTTTTTTCTGACAGAACCTAACATGCCCCATGCACAACTACTGTTGTTACTGATCACTTGTGTGAAGTTTCATTAAATTGTGTCAAGGGGATGAGGAGAGATGGTGTGCACAAGATTGTGTCTATGTATATAGTATAGTAACAAAAAACAAAGTCCCGTAACTCTGCAATTTTTTTTCTGACAGAACCTAACATGCCCCATGCACAACTACTGTTGTTACTGATCACTTGTGTGAAGTTTCATTAAATTGTGTCAAGGGGATGAGGAGAGATGATGCGCACAAGATTGTGTCTATGTATATAGTATAGTAACAAAAAACAAAGTCCCATAACTCTGCAATCTTTTTTTTGAAAGAACCTAACATGCACCATGCACAACTACTGTTGGTACTGATCACTAGTGTGAAGTTTCATTAAATTGTGTCATGGGGATGAGGAGAAATGGTGCGCACAAGATTGTGTCTAAGGACAGACAGACGGACGGACAGACAGACAACCTGAAACCACTATACCCCCCTCACAACTTTGTTGTCGGGGGTACAACTACAAGTAATTATTTTCGTGGTCAAAATCATGAGGCAGTCTTTAATCAGTAATATTCTAGAAAAGACAAGAATGTTACATACTTCTGTGTAGGAGGTTTAATTCCTCTGGCTGTGTCAGGAATTTCCTCATCTCTGAAGGGTCTAATTATACCCCACCCACAAGAAATCTTTTTAAGACGGCCCCCTTCATCTAATCCTGAAGATACAAGTTCAACCACAGCCACTATGTTGGAACTGACTATAGATGTATGGAAGTAAATATTCTGAAAACAAAACATAAAAAAGTCATTAGCTATTTTTTATATTCTTCTATCAGTAATAGAATTTGACTTCTGTACATAAATGCTAGATTTTTACTCTTACAAGGTATTGCAGTTTGATACCTTGAATACCAAGTTGATGTAAATCACTTGCTATATAGATTAATATAATGGACAACTTGTTAGACTTTAGATAAATTTATAACTTTATTAAACTTACAACAAATATTAGCATACTGGAACTCCAATTTCATGGGCCTCTCATGGCCCTTTGGCATATCAGGAGTAAATAACCAACATGATGGTCTTTGCTGAAAGTATACTCACTATTTCAGTCAGTGGGGTAGGTGCAAAAACTCTGATTACTAATATGCCCCGCCCAGCATCTTACAAAAACCATCTCATTTCTGGACAAACCCTACATCATAGGCTACTTACTTGTGAGAGGCGGAGCTTTGGCTTTGATTGGCCACCTATGCCTGTCAGTTCTGAGTATTGCCCTGCCCATTGCCGACCAAAGAACTGATGATAGGCTAGGTCAAAAAGGCTCACTCTCAGCTGGAATTCTACATTATTGATTCCCTCTACCTGTAAAACAGAAAAAAACTGCATTATATTTTGTTGCACATAACAGGTTACAGCCTGCTATATGAAGAAAGAAACAGTTTACATTAGACATCATTTCACACTAGATGCCCACAAGCAACATGTTGAGCTCCCTCTTTGATCCCTAACTGTGACCTTGACCTTAGCCTGTCTCATTGAGTTAAATGTTCTGCCAAATATAAACAATATTCCTCAAAGCATGTCAAAGTTATGGGTCAGACAAGATCTGATATGACCTTTGACCTCCAACTGTGACCTTGACCTTTGATATAGGATCCTGGGGTTTACGCATGACACTCCGTCTCACTGAGGTTAACATTCATGCCAAATATAAACAAGACTGTTCCATGCATGTCAAGTTGTGGTCTGGACAAAAAAATCCGGATGGAGGCACGCACACACGGATGCACCCACATACACCGAACAGCCATTTGGACAACTGTCTTTGCTTCCACAAGCGGGCTCGACAACAATCATTTCAAATTACATATTTCAAAATGAAATCATGTATCATCTTAGGTGGTAAATATCCAAGTATACAGTCACAATATTTCTGGGGTCAAAATGTTGCTACATTGAAAAAAGAGCATCATTAGAAATAATGCTGAGAGGCCAATAGGCCAACAGTTCTAAATGTTGTTCCCAATAATGAAAGACACCGCTTTTGACTGTTACTCAAACATCCATGAAATAACTTTACTACTTACATAAATTAAGAAAAGTACCCTGGTGAATAACTGTGATTTAGTTCTAAAAAAATCAAACTATTAACAAAACAACAGTTTGTAACTTCAAAACTTAGAAGTGCAGCCACAATCCATGCCTGATCAGCGACATTCATTGAAAGGGTTTTGTGCATCTCTGCTGAACATGAAACAGTTAATCAAACTGGGTAACCATTTTATACATGTACATAGCACTCAGATAATAACATATACGTTTGTTGCATTATTTAGGGAAACTGTGACATTTTTTTCTCTCATGCAATTGATAACACATTCCCAATCCCCATAATATGAAAACAATATCTTGTGAAGTACTCTGAAACACTGTAGTTATTTTGCATGACCTTAACCTATAAATTAATCAAGGTAATGGTAGTATTCCTGCTGATGAAATCTGCAGACAAGAAAATCAGATTACACTGACAGAACAGCATGGCTGCTGTAGAGTTATTAACAAAATTGCAAAAATATCAATATATTAACACATAGTTGGGTAGCTGGTGCAGCAATCAAATCAAATTAACAGATATAATTTTGTAGCTGTTGCCAAGTAAGACACCTAGGTAAGGTTGAATTGTATATAGGACACACAGAAAATGGAATTTTCTACCTGTGATTGGAACAAATGATTTGTTCTAAATACAAATACACTAATTATAACAATCCTTTGATAATGTAGCATCTAACAGGACTTTTGTATCTTGAGAACTTTTATACAAGTCATATAGAAAATCATTGAAATGCTAGGCTAGTGATGATAGATCAGGGAGTCAGATTGGACAGTGTTATACAGAGTGAAGTGAGTGTATATGTGTGTGTTTTTTGGAAGGGTGTGGAGGGGGGTGGGGGTGGGGGGTGGTCAGCAGAAGTCAGATTGTGTATATTCAACCATCCATACCAGATAAAAGTTATGTGCCAAATTAAAAATTCTCAAATGATTTTTTCCCCATAGACTTAACAACATTCTATTTCTCATATTTTTGTAAACAATCTGTTTCACCAGAATTCATAAAAGACATTATATCTAGAGAGGTTTTACATTTTTCTACCTTACTGTTATTTTTTTATCAAAATAACATACAACTGCATATTCTGTAAAGAATATACCAATTCTTTGTTTGTTTGTTTTGGGTTTAACGCCGTTTTTCAACAGTATTTCAGTCATATAACGGCGGGCAGTAAACCTAACCAGTGTTCCTGGATTCTGTACCAGTACAAACTTGTTCTCCGCAAGTAACTGCCAACTTCCCCACATGAATCAGAGGTGGAGGACTAATGATTTCAGACACAATGTCGTTTATCAAATAGTCACGGAGAACATACGCCCCGCCCGAGGATCGATCTCGCGACCCCTCGATCCATAGACCAACACTCTTACCTACTGAGCTAAGCGGGCGGGCTATACCAATTCTGAAATATCTGACATAATTTTGTAAAAATTCAAAGTACAGTTATGGACCCTGTGCACTGCATGTCAGATCATGATGAAGAAAAAGTATATGAAGCTTCGATCCATTCCCATTAGTGGGTACTGAGATACCAGCTTACATACAAAAACTTAACCAAAAACAGCTAAGTCGAAAAAGGTGCATAATTTTGAAAAATGCAAGGTAGAATTATTGACTCTGTGCACTGCAAGTCAGATCATGATGGTGAACAAGTATATGAAGTTTCAATCCATTCCCATTAGCTGGTACTGAGATACCAGCTTACATGCAAGAACTTAACCAAAAACAGCTATGTCGAAAAAGGGGCATAATTTTGTAAAAATGCGAAGTGGAGTTATGGAACCTGTGCACTGCATGTCAGTTCATTACAGTGAACAAGTGTGTGAAGTTTCAATCCATTCCCTTTAGTGGGTACAGAGATATCAGCTTACATAATTATAAAACCTTAACCTTAACTCAAGTTGAACAAGAGCACCGCCTTGTGGGTGCTGACGCTCATCTGATTTTTTTTGTATAATAGAAATATTGCCCTACCACTGATTTTCTGAGTCTAAAAAGGGCCTTCATTCTTGCAAAAAGCAGGATAGAGTTATGTTTCTTGATGTACAGTGTCCACTTATGATGGTGAAAAACTGTTGCAAGTTTTAAAGCAATAGCTTTGATAGTTTATAACATAACATAACATAACTTAATACTCAACCAAGAAAATGATTTTCTAAGTCCAAAAGGGGCAATAATTATTGCAAAAAGCAGGATGGAGTTATGTTGCTTGCTGTACAGGGTCAGCTTATGATGGTGAACAAGAGTTGCAAGTTTCAAAGCAATAGCTTTGATAGTTTAAGAGAAAAAGTTGACCTTAACATAAAACTTAACCAAGAAATCTGATTTTCTAAGTCCAAAAGGGGCAATAATTCTTGCAAAAAGCAAGATGGAGTTATGTTTCTTGATGTACAATGTCTGCTTATGATGGTGAACAAGTATTCCAAGTTTCAAAGCAATAGCTTTGATAGTTTAGGAGAAAAGTGGACCTAAACATAAAACTTAACCAAGAAATCTGATATTTTCTAAGTACAAAAGGGGCCATAAATCTTGCAAAAAGCAAGATGGAGTAATGTTTCTTGCTATACAGGGTCAGCTTATGATGGTGAACAAGTATTCCAAGTTTCAAAGCAATAGCTTTGATAGTTTAGGAGAAAAGCTGACCTAAACATAAAACTTAACCAGGCAACGCCGACGCAGACGCCGACGCCGACAACCGCTCAAGTGATGACAATAACTCATCATTTTTTTTCCAAAAAATCAGATGAGCTAAAAAGGGGCATAATTTGTAAATAAGCAATACAGAGTCAAGGAACCTGTGCAATGTAAGCCAGTTTATCACAGTGAACAAGACTTAGTGTGTGAAGTTTCAATCCATTCCCACAAGTGGTTACTTAGGAGTAAAAAAAAAATTGTCTGTTTCCGGTATCCCGACCTACCCTAAATTTTTGGCCCGACCCTAAATGTTTTTATGGCCTTGGAAAATATTGTTTTCAACTTTTTAACAAAAAGGCCTTAGATACCAGCTTACATACAAAAACTTAACCAAATCGGGACACCGATGTGGACACGGATGCCGGCACATGGGTAATCTTTGAATAGTCGAGCTTAAAATTTTTGTCGTGTAATTGTTGGATATAAATCTCTACCCTGAATAGCACTTTGAAAAAGCATTTGTTATATTGTTGCTGAGTCCATTCATTTCAACGGCTTGCTGTGTACAAAAGAAACAGAGTTTTTATAACTTTATAAAACCCTTCCTTCTATTTAGTATTACCTGGTTAAAAAAGGAAAATGGCACTAATACGTTTTCCACACCTATCAATCCAATGCATAATGGCACAGTTATTATTGCATCTTCAACATTACCATCTCTCGGATGAGGCAACGTCCGATTTTGAATCAGCCTCTCAGTCAATTTTGCACCATCTGTAACACTAGGGGTATAACCACCGAATATCACTTCCTGTTTTTCATTATGGAGGTACTGTGACATATAACTGTTTCTCTTAAATCCATTCTGACTAGATCCTGATTTTTCATCCTGCTCAGTTACACCAGAAAATGTTGTTTTCCGTTCCTCAACCCATGCCATTTTATTTTAATATTCACATTTTGTCAAATTTCAAATATTCCTTTTCCACACAATATCACATTTTGCTGAAAGTGATCTTTAATTGTGGCTTGAAATGAAGAATGTAATTCTATATGCAAGAAAATATTTTCATGTATGCTCCAAACACCTAAAACAAGATTTCCTTGAACCTGCTATTATCCAGGAATTTTGTTCCGAATCAGTAAAGTAATAAAAATGTATTAACCAAATACTTAAGAAAAATTTTAAAAAAATGATCATTTGTGAAAAACAGTTTTTATCCGCACCCCCCCCCCCCCACCTAAAAAATCGCTTTAAAAGAAATTATAATACTTGTTTATGAATTAAGTTCCTTTGATCTATATTGAATTATTTTATGACTGATCAAAGCATCTAAAATTTGAATAAAATCTATGTCTTCATTTTGCAACTAATGGCATAAATCATTCCAAAATCAATACCATACAGACTCATGAGAGAGTAAACGTCCTGAAATCATGCGATATACGTAATTAATTTATGTACCTTCCGAGGCATCACATCAAGTCCATTTTGCTGAGGCTTGAAAATCAATTTTGAATCATCAATAATTGAATCCCAAATGGATGTTCATTACGGATATGAAATAATATATGAGTTTAAGCTTTAATGAGGTAAAATTGTCTGCACTGCTGACAGACAGCATTTTATTACATTAAAACAAAATTAATAATCTCAAATATAGCTATAAAATTATTTGCCTTAGTAAAATCTTCAAATCGAATGTGTTCAGTAGTATCATGTAGCATCAACATGACATAATTTTATTTATAATTGTTTTTGTTTGAGATTTATTCAACAAACAATTTTATGTTTTATTATGTTATAGTCAAATTCAAATTCAAATCAGAAGGCTTTTTAAAAGCAAATTTATCACATCCAATACATGTACAGAAAACGTTCTGATTCATTGTTCCATCTGACACTATAATCTATTGCAATAGTTTGCTTTTACATGTGTCTTTGCAACTGTTTCTGTCTTCAAGAATAACAAATGGGAGGTAATAAATGGACTGCAATGTTTCACTTCTTTAAAATATTTGCTTACATTTAATTCTTTTTTACAAAAGGGAAAATTATAATAACATGTTTTTTTTTAACATAAAAGTATTCTTCTAAAGTAAAAAAAAATCTCCATAAAATGTATACACACTATATCTCTTGGCTGAGTCAAATGGGTTTAAAATTACTTCCCTTAATGATACCAATGTTCAGAGAATTCATGTCAGTGTAAGTTCCAACAATTTTAGTTTTATGACATGTAAAATTCCAACTGACCACCTTTAAATCTTCTGTTTAAACTGAACATATTCTTTCTCAGCATTTTAACAAAAGAATGTATTCCATTAATTTTCAATGTTTTTTACAAGAAACCATTTGGAATGCCCTTTGCTAAGTTACATATCACATAATTATAATTATACACCAGTTCATAATTTTAGATAAAATTTACACAAAGATTAGATGACTTTTTAAACCCAATATGTCCAATTATTATAAACTCCTCATAAAGGAAAATGAGTTTGTGTTAAAAATTATAACCTCCAAAGAACTCAAATATAACACATAATAATTATCCTTCAAAAAGGGTACTGTATTTTCTACACTGATCATTAAATAAAGCACAACCTATACAATTACTTCCTTTAAAGTTCAGGAGCACAAAAAAAATCCCAAAATTCCTTACTGATATTTAATTTCAAGCAAAAGCAATTATCCCTTCAAAAATCAATTTTTAAACTTTTAAGGTTGAAGTCAAAATGGCAGATTCAAATATAAAATCTTTCTATCTTGATACCTAATATAAAACTGTAAAGCTAGATCTACAAACATGAAACTTAAAAATACTCCGGTCATAAATAATTTACGAATTGATCACTCCGATCACTGATAGGAAAGAAACATGCTGGTAAGTACCACTGAAGATAGCAAAATGAATAATCTTAAAGGTCCTTACATGATTTCCATACATGTATCACCATTGAAACAAATCTACATATTAATGCATACAGCCTTGAGAGTAACTAAATATTGTTTACCAATTTTCTATAAATAGGCAAAACAGTATGAAAGCTTTATAGAATTTAAAAAAATACATTACTAAGAGCAAGACTCACTATCAAACAAACTCAGTTGATTTTCTAACATAAAATCCTGTTTAATTAAGACTATGAACTTGTTCTTTCATATTCAAGTTTCTCCTTTTAACTGTCAATTGCCCCAAACTCACACCTGATAGATATACATGAGACATACTGATTTAAGTAAGTGTCACAGAAAATATTTTTGTTTCTTTAAGCTCAACGTCATTTCCAAAATGGTTATGAGTGAATAAATTATTTACACTACATAATATATAAGGATCCCTGTCACAGCTATGGTGTCTGTATGTTAATGAATACTCTGCTATTTTATTGGTATTGTTATGAGGACATGAGAAACCTTATTATTGTCAATTTGCAGCCAACAATCTAATTCAATATTGATCAGGAGCAAATTAATTACTTCCATATACAGGTAGGATATTTTTATATAATGTTATACACAGAAGGCCAAACATACAAATATTTGTTTCTTTTTGAAAAACAACTTACATGGAGTAGCTAGAAATTCAAAGATGAAAAAAAAAACACTATAAAAATTATGACATTTTATTTTGTATCAAATCTGTCATAGAGTAGTAATATGCCATTTTCACTGAACTGTTTAAAACTTAAATTAAAACTGCTTAAATGCTCCTAAAGCCTTTGTTCATAATGTGGCAGCCAAAATTTTTTGTTATGAACACAAAACTATACTTATTTCTTGTTGAATTCTATTTTCAATAATAGTTTCTCATATATTTGTAAAAGGTTTGAGTATCGTAATTAACATAGAAGAAAATAATAACCAATACAAATTACAATGTTTTTGATTATCTCCCTATTATGGCTTTAACTTGTAATATTGAATTTGAAAGTAGTACTTATCAACTTTAAATAAAATTTGTATTGGATTGTAGTGTATTGTATTTCTATCATATTGTATTCGTATCATATTGTATCATATCGCATCGTGGACAAGCCATATTTCAACAACTGTTTTATCTGTTAAATAGCCTTATGGAACTTTACACATTATAATATGTAAAGCTGCTTGACTTTTTTATAATGCTCAGTTGACCTATATTTATATATATATACTGATCAATATCATGCGGCCTTGGACATGAATCCAATACGTAAAAAAAATTACATCGACTAGCAATATACAATTTAACAAGTTTTTTTATTACTATTCAAATTGATTTGCAATTAACAAGTCAATGAACCTTGTATTTTACTAATCAATAATTGATCTTAGCTGACACAGTTAGCTGTATCTATTTTTGCCTTATATGATATTTCTCTTGAATAAAAACACAACACCCCTGGTTATTTCCTTCACAGTGCAACTTTTGAAAATACAGAAGTCTTACTTTATTTGCATTTATGTTATATTTATTTTTACCGCACTGTTTCGAAAACAGTAAGTTTCTGTGAAAACCCATCCTCTCTAAATCTTTTGATACTTTTCACTTGAAGCAAACAAACAATAAACTTTCTAAACATGGTATATGGACTTAAACTGGCTTTAATTTTTATCAGTTTTAAAAGCCTACAATGAAATTTAGCAGATAAAAGAATCAAAATGGGTTTAAGTATTCAAACAGATAAAATATATTTAAAGCAATAGCAAAGTTCATGAAAAAAAATAATGCTATATGTATATTCTTTAAATTTTCAAATCTATTTTAGAAACAACAACAGCATCTCCACTTTCAAACAAGCAGATAAACATGAAACACAACACAGAATAAAGAAAACACTAGTAAAAAAATTTAAAATCCATAAAGTTCAGAAAATCTGAAAATTCTATTAAAAATCAGAGCAAATCTCACATTTAATTCACTGGAAATAATTTAACACTTAAAAGAAAATTAAGAATATGTTTTACACAAATATCAGCACTTATATAATGTTATCTAAATTCACCCGATAAACCTCCAAGTTAGGTTACACTGACCAATATTTATCACTTTAATTTTTGAACTTGGAGAAAAATTGAATTGAACTGAATTTTAATTAAAACTTATGTATAGATAAAGCACATGTATGAATTGATGTGACCAGTGAATTATTTTTAGCATTTTCCAATCATACCCGGTATATCTCATTCTGGATTGGCTGAAATCCTATGGTACGTACCTATCTTGGTTAGGTGGTGTGATTTTTCTACTACCGTTACAAAATACTTCGGTAAATATTTACAAATCTAAATAGTCTAAATTTAAAAGTTAATGATCAAATATTTCAACAAGGTTAATAAATATACCGCTGTATGGCTTAACATAGTAAATAGTATAGAATCAAATAAAAGAATCTATTTCAACATTGCATGCTACATTGTATTTCTCTACCTTTTTCTTTGATCTATCTGTTTTACTCTTCTCAAATGAGTAATTTTGTTAATAAAGAACAGCTTTAATTTCAACCTGCATGATATTATTAGACACTAAGTGCAAGTACGGAGATCAAAGTACTAGGGCCTAATTTTTTAATTGGCACTCGACTAAAACTGAAAAATAGTGGTGCCTTTACTTGAAGCACATTCTAAACACTCGAAGAGGAAAAAAAACATCATTAAAAGTATTTTTCCACTTAAATATCGTTTTTCATTAACAAACAAGACAGTAGTCTGGATCCATGCAATAATGATATTGATAATTCTAAGTGTGGGTTAAAGTTCATTTGAAATCAGAATCAAACAAATAAATAACCAGATAAATTTTGTGAAGCTGTTGTATCTGGTAAATAATAAAGCGTTGTATTCTGTGATATAAGCAAAGCCTTTGATAAAGTAATAACAATGACACAAGGGACTTCTTCTAAAACTTAAGGTTATTGTACTATCAAATACAATTCTTTCCTGGTTTGAAAGTTATTTGTCGAATAGATATCAGCAAGTACAACTTAACAGTAAATCATCAAGGTATGCTAAAATAAAAGCAGGAGTTCCCCCAGGGTTCTACTTTACGTGCTTTGCTATTTTTAATCTATATTAATGACATTGTACGCGATATTCAAGCAAATATAAGACTTTTTGCTGATGATACCAGCCTGTCCATATTTGTTAACAATCCTATTCAAGCATCAAATATTCTTAATAGTGCCTTACAGAAAATTGAATTGTGGGCTGAAACATGGCTAGTTACTTTTAATGCCCAAAAGACAAATTCTATGACTATATCTCGGAAAAAAACAACACTATTTCATCCACCAAAAGTCATGAAAGACCAGCAAACTGCTGAAGTAACTGAACATAAACATTTAGGACTACTTCTTCCTAATGATTGTACATGGTGCTTATATTTTAGTTATATTTTGGACAAAGCTTGGGGTAGAGTGTTATTAGGTCACTCAAATTTTAACTTGATAGAAAATCATTAGAAACAATTTACCTTTCTTTTATCTCTTTTGGAATACAGTGATGTTGTATTTGATAAATGTTATTTATACAAAAAACAAAAATTGGACAGAAGCGGCAAGAATAGTGACAGGTACAACCAGATTAGTATCACTTGAAAAACTTTATTACGAAACAGGCTGGCAAACTCTCAACAAGAGGGCCATGATGGCCCTATATCGCTCACCTGTTATCATTGCACTTGAGAACAAGAAGGTCCTCAGAAAAAATATCTAAGTCCAAAGGACAGGAACAACAAAGGGAAGAAATTTAACCAAAAAGAAAAAAATATTCTTACAAGGTACAGATATGTCAAAATACACCTAAAAATTGGAGGCACCATCCATGTTGTACCACAGAAAAGTGGTCTCGGTTTTTCCCTATGGCCAATAATAAAAAAGTTACTAAAAATAAGTTATTTATAGTAATGTAAAAAGGAAGTAATTAAAAAAAAATATTATTGTAAGCAAACAAAAGAAGGATCTGCCAAATAAATCTGTTGACATAAATGAAATTTCGGATCAGTATCTTCACTAGTTACGGAGATATAACCATTCTAATTTGAAATAAAGGGAGGTAATTTGACATAAAATCAGTCCATAGTTATCTACCCTGATTGGCTCAATCCAACTAATGACAATAATGAAATTTCAAATAAGTCCTATAAGTACTTACTGAATCAATATAAATCCATTTTGATTACAATCAGGGGAGGTAATCAGATATAAAATAACTCTGGAACCTACGATTGGATCTGACTTGTCATGGAATCCAAGATTTATTGTTTTGAAGATATTTTGGAAGTTTGTATCAAATATAACCATAATGAAGTCTCAATATGGCTGCAAAAGCCAAAATAGCCAATTTTGGACCTTTAAGGGGCTATAACTCTGGAACCCATGATAGAATCTGGCCAGTTCAAGAAAAGAACCATGATCTTGTGGTGATACAAGTTGTGTGCAAGTTTGATTAAAATCAAATCATAAATGAAGCTGCTATTGTGCAGACAAGGTCAAAATAGCTCATTCTGGCCCTATCAGGGGCCATAACTCTGGAACCCATAATGGAATCTGGCCAGTTCAAGAAAGGAACCAAGATCTTGTGGTGATACAAGTTGTGTGCAAGTTTGATTAAATTCAAATCATAAATGAAGCCGCTATTGTGCAGACAAGGTCAAAATAGCTAATTTTGGCCCTTTCAGGGGCCATAACTCTGGAACCCATAATGAGATCTGGCCAGTTCAAGAAAGGAACCAAGATCTTACAGTGATACAAGTTGTGTGCAAGTTTGGTAAAAATCAAATCATAAATAAAGCTGCTATTGTGCAGACAAGGTCAAAATAGCTAATTTTGGTCCTTTCAGGGGCCATAACTCTGGAACAGATAACGGGATCTGGCTAGTTCAAGAAAGGAACCAAGATCTTATGGTGATACAAGTTGTGTGCAAGTTTGGTTAAAATAAAATCATAAATGAAACCACTATCGTGCAGACAAGAAATTGTGGACGGACGACGGAGGGACGGAGGGACGACGGACGAAGGGCGATCACAAAAGCTCATCCTGTCACTATGTGACAGGTGAGCTAAAAATAGACGTTACATTCATAAATTAACATTGTTCTACAAATTTCTACATTCTCTGGTCCCAGACTTCCTAAAATCTCTTATCCCTATGAGAATTAGTGAACCCAGATATAATTTGCGTAATCCAAACTGCATCCCCACCATAGCAAGTAAAACGTCATTGTACTACAACTCCTTCTTTCCGTCTACCATCTTAGAGCCCAGAACTCATTACCTGATGAATTAAGAAAAGCCCTGTCCTTGTATATATTTAAGAACCTTCTAAGTAATATCAGCCACCAAAAGTCCTTTCTTACTTCTTTCTCGGACCAAGAAAACTTCAAATTCTACATACTCGCTTGCGTACTGAATGTAGCGCATTGAATGCGCATCTGTTTGCTAGGAATATTGTGGATTCACCGCAATGCCAGTACGGAAGTGAAGAATCAAGTTCTCACTATCTTTTCTCTTGTCCATTTTACATCGACGAAAGAAATACTCTGCTGGATGGTGTAAATTCAGTTGCTTCGGATATTGATATTACTACTGATTTAAAACTCTATGGCAATTCCTACCTAACAGAGGATATAAATACTAGTACAATATTTAAATTTGTTTACAGGTTCATTGAGTCTTCTAAACGTTTTGAATGATGATCTTGAAATCAACCATCTGCCCATTCTCATCAAGACTTTGTGTGTCACTTTTATTATTTTCACTTTTCTACATTTATAATCAAAAATTGCAATTCATGAAATTTATGTAAAATTCACTTCTGTAATCTCATATACTACTCTGAATGGTAATTGTTCCATACAAAAATATGTCTATAATTTATAAGCCATTGGCTTTCAATCCTATCCTAAGCGTATTTCTGAATTTGTTAGATTGTATATAATTTGTAAACTATATATTTCGCTAATAAAATATGTTTAAACCAAATACATTGGGACCCCTTTATAACGCTGTCACTGGGGTCCAAGGTTTGAGACCCGCGGATCTAGTGGGGTTAAATTTATAACGCGGGTTGGCCGTATATGCAATACCCCACTCACCTGTAATGCATTAGACATATTATAAATGCTGCTTCATGTTGCATGAGAAATTCTATGCGTATAAACGGACATTTATTTGTAAACCATATATGCTACTGGAGAATATCAAAAAACAGATTATAACACTGTGTCAGCTTTCCGTTTTGTCATGATTCTAAAAGAAATTTGAAATTCTGAAACCCCGGAAATAAACATGTAAACTGTGTGAGAAGCATGCGATCATGAAAATTACAATAGCGCAGGAATTTTAAACATGTGGAATATAACTAAAAATAAAAGAAAGAGAAAAAACACGGACAGTTGTAAAAATTATTTAGATAGAAAATGGACAAAATAAACAATCTCAATATGGCTTTTCTGTGCATCGAATCTTTGTCAGTTCCAATGTATGAATGGGATGATTACGAGAAACGGCTGCATTTTATTGCAAAAATATACCAATACCAATACCAAAAAATTTATTACATAAAACATTATTACAATGTTTATAGTAACAGAGAGAAAAGAGAGAAAACATGGAAATACATGAAACTATAAGAAACATTATCTGGAAAATGGGCATGCATTTTATTTTTTTATTCACTCAAATTTTCATGCCTTCTGCATAACTGGTGCAAACTTAAACGGTTTGATATTTGACCGACTAATGTTACACACGTGTTATGCCAACAATCTAACTTTGACATGGTCCTGATTGCCTAATTGACACATGCCATACATCACAGTATTCAAAGTTTAACAAAGGCCTTATGCAAACAAATAAGCTAGCAGACGATTATTTATTTTTGTCACAGTTGTCATGGAAAAGGTGTTAAGATACACAGGTAGTTTTATAACTGGTTATGATCAAAATAAAATACTTTTGCAAACTTGTGACAATTGTTTTTTTTGGTCTTGGAAAATTTGGGAGCCAAGAGCGTACAGCGTTATACCAAATATATCAATAGCGTTATAAAGGGTTTCCAGTGTAACCAGATAAATAATTGCAAATTACTTGTTTTGAACTGAAATAAATAACATGGAATGTTTTCTGGAAAAAATAAATAAAATCAATATACTCAATTTCATTTCAAATGGCCTTACTTGAAAAGCTTTTCTCCAGCAAATGATATAACGACTGTACTGTATACATCCAAACAAGTGCCCCTCGCTGCACTGCATTTTTCAAAGTGCTTGACTGTGTAATTTTTCAATGCAAATCATGTACAAATGTATTATTACCATCATCGACACACAACAAAATACATGTATTCTGTGGCAGGTCTTTGAAGCAGTATAAAAGGGGCAACAATTAACAAGTGAATGAACTAGAAGATGCTTTTGTAAAAAAGCGCATGTCTTCCCCAGTGCATAGTCGTATAGGCAAGAGGTCAATAGGGGACAGAGCGAAAGTCAAAGAGACACTGATGGTTGGCTGCAATAGGGATACTTGGCATGTCTAATCATACCACTAAGTTTCAACATTTTGGGCCTGGTGGTTCTCAAGTTATGAATAGGAAACAGTTTTCCATGTTCAGGCCCCTCTAACCTTGACCTTTGATCGAGTGACCCCAAAATCAGTAGTCGTCATCTACCCTGCATATCAAATCATCCCAATAAGTTTCAACATTCTTAGTCAAGTGGTTCTCAAGTTATTTATTGGAAAGAGTTTTCTACATTCAGCCCTCTGTGGTCTTGACCTTCGATGGAGTGACCCCAAAGACATTTAGTGTCATCTACTCTGTAAGTCCTATCCCCCTATGAAGTTTGAAGGTTCTAGGTCAAATAGTTCTCAAGCTATTGACCGGAAAAGGATTTCCATGTTCTGTCTGCTGTGACCTTGACCTTTATTTAAGTGACCCCAAAATCAATAGGGGTCACGTACTCTGCATGACCAATCATCCTATCAAGTTTCAGCATTCTGGGTCAACTTAAGTGGTTCTGAAATTATTGATCAGAAATGGTTTTACATGTAAAAGCCCCTGTGACCTTGACCTTTAACAGAGAGACCCAAAAAACAATAGGGGTCATCTACTCTGCATGTTCAATCATCCTAAAGTATGAAGGTTAAACATTCTGGGTCAGGTGGTTCTCGTGTTATTGATCAGAAATGACTTTCCATGTTCAAGTCCCTGTGACCTTGACCTTTAACAGAGTGACCCCAATATCAATAGGGGTCATCTACTCTGCATGTCCAATTATCCTATTAAGTTTCAACATTCTGGGTCAAGTGGTTCTCATCTTATTGACTGGAAAGATTTTTCTATGTTCAGCCTCCTGTGACCTTGACCTTTGATGGAGTGACCCCAAAAACATCAGGGGTCATCTACTCTGTAAGTCCTACCTTAACAATCTGGGTCAAGAGGTTCTCATGTTATTAATCGGAAATGGTTTTCCATGTTCCGGCCCCTTGACCTTTAACATAAGTGACCCCAAAAACAGTAGGGGTCATCTACTCTGCATGACCAATCATCCTAAGAAGTTGCAACATTCTGGGTCAAGTGGTTCTCATCTTATTGACTGGAAAGATTTTTCTATGTTCAGCCTCCTGTGACCTTGACCTTTGATGGAGTGACCCCAAAAACATCAGGGGTCATCTACTCTGTAAGTCCTACCTTAACAATCTGGGTCAAACGGTTCTCAAGTTATAGATCGGAAATGGTTTTCCATGTTTAGGCCCAAGTGACCAATGAAGTTTGAAGGTTCTAGGTCAAATGGTTCTCCAGTTACTGACCGGAAATGAAGTGTGACGTATGTATGGACGGACAGGGCAAAAACAATAAGTCTCCCCCAGTGGGTGTGGGGGGGAGGGGGGAGACATAACTATTGCCATGCAATACAAAGTCCCCTACTGGAAGGCACCTAATTTTCTCTACTACAGTATAACATAATGAACTGATATCTGTTACTGATGTATTAACAATATTGTACTAATATACAATATGTTATAACAAAACAATCTGCGGATACAAAAACCTACAGTTGTTGATTATTTCATAAAATCTGTAAATATAAACAAGTGTGCTCGAATGTCAAAATATATACCCGTCATAGCAAATTTCTTTACACTAGCACCTGTACTTTATATGGATTTTATTTGGCCAATTATAAAAAAGTTATAATATAAGTTATTTATAGTAACTACAAAGGAAAGTTAATCCTAAAAAAAAAATCTATATAAATAGAAGTCCACACAAAACTCTTTACCCGGTAGAGATAGGTCAAGATACATGTGTACACCTAAAAATTGAATGTAACTCAAACTTCCAACTAAAATAAAGGTATTAAATCGATATAATATTGCAATGAAACTTCAAAGTTTTTTTGTTTGTAGCATCATCTGGGGCATGTGTAGTGAGAAATCTTCACTTGATGTCTAAATTAGTGTGATATTAATTTCTAAAGTCACTATATGTTCATTGTAAATATTCTCGATATCGACATTATGGATAAATTCCCGTTTTCCGGTATTAACCACTAATAAACGCCCGTTCCCGGTTTTACGGTGAGGGGGGTATCAGCCATATCGCTACATGGCGCTAGTGTTTAGATTATCCATTTTTCAAGTTTTAAACAAAGAAAATGAATAAACAAGAGGACCATGACGGTCCTGAATCGCTCACCTCTTCCCACATGACCCAGTTTTGAGTATGACGTCATTTTTTCTATTATTTGACATAGTGACCTAGTTTTTGAGCTCATGTGACCCAGTTTTGAACTTGACCTAGATATTATCAAGATAAAAATTCTGACCAATTTTCATGAAGATCCATTGAAAAATATGGTCTCTAGAGAGGTCACAAGGTTTTTCTATTATTTGACCTATAGACCTAGTTTTCGAAGGTACGTGACCCTGTTTTGAACTTTACCTAGATATCATCAAGGTGAACATTCTCACCAATTTTCATGAAGATCTTTGTTTGTTTGTTTGTTTTGGGTTTAACGCCGTTTTTCAACAGTATTTCAGTCATGTAACGGCGGGCAGTTAACCTAACCAGTGTTCCTGGATTCTGTACCAGTACAGACCTGTTCTCCGCAAGTAACTGCCAACTTCCCCACATGAATCAGAGGTGGAGGACTAATGATTTCAGACACAATGTCGTTTATCAAATAGTCACGGAGAACATACGCCCAGCCCGAGGATCGAACTCACGACCCCGCGATCCGTAGACTGACGCTCTACCTACTGAGCTAAGCGGGCGGGTCTCATGAAGATCTCATGAAAAATATGGCCTCTAGAGAGGTCATAAGGTTTTTCTATTTTTATACCTACTGGCCTAGTTTTTGACCGCACATGACCCAGTTTCGAAACTGACCTAGATATCATCAAGGTGAACATTCAGATCAATTTTCATGAAGATCCATTGAAAAATATGGCCTCTAGAGAGGTCAAAAGATTTTTCTAATTTTAGACCTACTGACCTAGTTTTTGACCGCAGTTGACCCAGTTTCAAACTTGACCTAGATATCATCAAGATGAACATTCAGACCAACTTTCTTACAGATCCCATGAAAAGTATGGCCTTTAGAGAGGTCAAAAGGTTTTTTTTTTTATTTGACCTACTGACCTAGTTTTTAAGGCACGTGACCCAGTTTCAAACTTGACCTAGATATCATCAAGGTGAACATTCTGACCAATTTTCATGAAGATCCATTCAAGAGTATGGCCTCTAGAGAGGTCACAAGGTTTTTCTATTTCAAGACCTACTGACCTAGCTTTTGATTGCAGTTGACCCAGTTTCAGACTTGACCTATATATCATCAAGATAAACATTCAGACCAACTTTCATACAGATCCCATGAAAAATATGGTCTCTAGGGAGGTCACAACGTTTTTTTTTTTATTATTTTACCTACTGACCTACTTTTTGGGGGCACGTGACTTTCGAACTTGATCTAGATATCATCAAGATGAACATTCTGACCAATTTTTATGGAGATCCATTCACAAGTATGGCCTCTAGAGAGGTCACAAGGTTTTTCTATTTTTAGACCTACTGACCTAGTTTTTGACCGCACATGACCCTGTTTCGAACTTGACCTAGATATCATCAAGATGAACATTCAGACCAACTTTCATACAGATCCCATGAAAAATATGGCCTTTAGAGAGGTCACAAGGTTTTTCTATTATTTGACCTACTGACCTAGTTTTTGATGGCATGTGACCCATTTTCAAACTTGACCTAGATATCATCAAGATGAACATTCAGACCAACTTTCATACAGATCCCATGAAAAATATGGCCTCTAGAGAGGTCACAAGGTTTTTCTATTATTTGACCTACTGACCTAGTTTTTGAAGGCATGTGACCCACTTTCGAACTTGACCTAGATATCATCAAGGTGAACATTCTGACCAATTTTCATGAAGTTCTCATGAAATATATGGCCTCTAAAGAGGTCACAAGGTTTTTCTATTTTTAGACCTACTGACCTAGTTTTTCACTGCACGTGACCCAGTTTCAAACTTGACCTAGATATCATCAAGATGAACATTCAGACCAACTTTCATACAGATCCCATGAAAAATATGGCCTTTAGAGAGGTCACAAGGTTTTTCTTTTATTTGACCTACTGACCTAGTTTTTGAAGGCACATGACCTAGTTTCAAACTTGACCTAGATATCATCAAGATGAATGTTCTGACCAATTTTCATGACGATCTTGTGAAATATATGGCCTCTAGAGAGGTCACAAGGTTTTTCTATTTTTAGACCTACTGACCTAGTTTTTGACGGCACGTGACCCAGTTTCGAATATGACCTAGATATCATCAAGGTGAACATTCTGACCAATTTTCATGAAGATCTTATGAAATATATGGCCTCTAGCGAGGTCACAAGGTTTTTCTATTTTTAGACCTACATTTGTACTGACCTATTTTGAAGGCACGTGACCCAGTTTCGAACTTGACCTAGATATCATCAAGATGAACATTCTGACCAACTTTCATAAAGATCCCACAAAAAATGTGACCCCTAGAGTGGTCACAAGCAAAAGTTTACGGACGGACGGACGCACAGACAACGGATGCCTCGCGATCACAAAAGGTAAAAGGTATTGCAGATTATCATTAAACATTGTTGTAATTAAGATGTAGCAAAAATATCCTCAAAGTTTACTTTATTTTTGAAATTCCATCTTTTATTCTACACTGCCGCTTCCATGGCTCGATACCGAAGGTGTGAAATTATTCGCATTTTTCAAGGTAAACAGATTATTTTTGCAAAAAAATGTTGCCAAGGTCGTAGAATAGTATCTCCATTGTGAGAAAGTAAGAACTTTCCTAAATCCTTATCTTCTGGCAAAAATAATCGCTAATATTGTACACGGTCTTTATATCGGTTAATAACGCCAGCCCCCTAACCCTATTTACGGGAATACCAGAAAACGGGATTTATCCTTAATGTCGATATGGTCAATACTTTGTTATACCAAAGTGGAAACTGGCAGGTACTCGAAAATGCAGCTCTCTGATTGGTCAATTAGAACCCCTTATGTTCTGTGATGTCATGATAAAGTTATGAATAGTGGTCGGGAGTATTACTGGTGTATTTTAATATTGAACAGAAGATACACTGAACAAAAAGAAAACTTAACTGATCAAATATATCTTTCCTTTATTAGTTGACTTTAATCAATAAACTGGGCAGAAGAAAATCATTTCAATGATCTTTCTTCAAGGTAAATCTGTGACAAATGGAAACACTATCGAGTCTATTTTTAGAAACAACTTTGGTGGGTATTACCAGTGCATCTGATCATTTGTTTCTTATTACGTCATAGGTCAAACACATGCAACTAAAAGTTTTGAGTCTCTGTCTCATTAGTGGAGTCACTTTGTCAGTTTTATCAAATTTGCACATTCTTCCATACCAGATAACAAATATAAACATTATTTTAACTAGTCAGGTATTAAAACTTTTCTTTAAAGTTCTGTAAAATTAAACTTGCCAACATAGGAACTTGAACTTATTTACAGGTTAAACATTTCTGTGGTTTATAAAACTGTTGAAGGATCTGACATCCTTAACATTAAAAGTCAATGCCAAAGAGGTATCAAGTCAACTCGTCCCCAATTTGGTCATTTCGTCCCCCAAAATTGGTCATTTTGTCCCCCTCATGATAAAATTTGGTCAACTCGTCCCCATTTTGGTCAGCTCGTCCCCCTTTTGGTAATTTTGTCCCCCTAAAAATTTTAGTCATTTTTGCTTTTTTATGATATCTCTGACTTTGAAAACTGGTCTTTAATACCATCGTGAGTTTTGAAGGAGTTATACTGTAAATGGTTTACATTTAATGATTAGGTTGGATAAAATAATCAAAGAAATGTACTGAAAATATAAGACAATTCACTGAAATGAAAATAAAAATAAATACAATGCCTTTAGTAATAAAAATGTAATATAATAGAAAATCTAATAAACTTTTTAAAAATCATAGTAATTTAAGAAAAGAGAGAGCCCTGATCATAATAAAAGAAAGTTTTAATTAGAAATACAAAAACAACAAAAAAACAAATAAACAACTAATATCTGTCACAATCATATGTATTACTAAAGATAACCAATACGCTTTATATTCATTTTTGTCATTAAAATAAAAAAAAAAAATACTTCAAAAGTCGGGAGACAGGGGTTTCTAAAATTATAGAATGAGCTTATACCTACATACATGTATACAAAAGGTGTTAAAGGTTATTAATCACATTCAAAGTCGTTAAATGGGCTGCTTGGAAGGTGTTAATTGTATTGAGAATTTGTTGATTGACTGAATGAAATGTGTCAAAATTTTCCACTAGTAGAATGAAATGTGTCAATAGTTGATTGGAGCGAGGAAATTATTTGTTATAAAAAAAGTTTAATAAAAAGTTTAATATTATTCAAAAAAGTTTAAAAATAAGCAGCATCAAATACAGACATTTAAACAGCAATCATGTTGCCCAACATAGCAGACTTACAAAAGAAAAGAGAAATAAGGAAATACTCCTTGTTAAATCAATCATTTCTGAAGCAAGAAGTTCTTAAAACAAACGAAAACTTATGTATATTTATACTTATTTGAAAGAAAAAAAACACTTAATTTATCATATTTTGATTTTTTCCCCAAAATACGTTCAAATAAGGTGGGCCGAAAAAGGGGGACGAAATGACCAATTTGAAATCGCTGAGGGGACGAAATGACCAAAACGGGAACGAGTTGACTGGGGGACGAGCTGACTGTAAATCACAAAAGACGCCTGATGGTATGCAGATACTATGAGGCTGGGGCCATACTGCATTTTCTTTTTCTTCAATTAAGTTGAAAGCTGAAAAAATAAAACTATTAACATTATTGACTCCAACATATGGTTCAACAAAATTGAAGTTTAACTTACTTAGGCCTGTTTGACCTATAATTTAAATTTTCACAGCGTGTTATTCTTACAATACGACCAGTGTTCTGGGGCAATCTTCTGCTGTATATGATTCCCATTTATTTAGTACATGTACAAATAATAGTTGGAACTTTTAGGATTTTAGTGTTTTTAATGATATTTTGGTAAAATATAAAAAAATTTCCTGCAGATAACTCATTGTTGGGCTTCAAAGTATTTTGACAGACTGGCGTGAAGTCTGTGTTTACATAGATATGCAATTTTTTTGATGATGTCATTCATGCGAACGAGATTTCAGTAAAATTTGGAATAAACTGGTATTACCCTTCCACCGGTAATAGAACATGTCAGAGAGATGGCCTGTTTGCACCAGGCTGGTTCATTTGAACCAGGCTGGTCCAATTGACCCATGACAAGACATGTATACATAGGCCTAATGAACCATAAAACATGTGCCGAACGGTTTTTTGGTTTTAGAAGAGGGCTAACAATCATTGTGTGGATATTCGAATCATGGTATGGACATTTTATGGTTTACTGAACATTTACTTATGCAATGCAACTACATTTCAATGAGGTTGACACTTACAACAACCTGCGAATCGCTTTGCAAACAGGTATATTATTTTGTACACTTAGGTCACCATAGATTTTACAAAATTCTAAAGGAGGAAGAAAACATTGACTTCCACTGATCTGAGATGCAACCACATATTCGTATCCCCCTGCATCCGTTAATAAACTATGACAACATTTATCTCCCTTTATACTATTTCAGTTATCTCCCTGCTTTCGTCAGCATCAAATCACAGGTGGCAGTAATGTACCTAGGATACAGTATGGGTCCATGAGCCATATGCCCCTAAAATTTACTACAATTATAATGTTTTCTTAGGAAAAAAATGACAAAAAGCCATTTTGAAAAAAATTTTGCTCCTGTGACAATGAGCCATGAGAAAGGTGATCAAGAACAGTTTGACATGTCGAGGGCTGAGCGCGAAACTATTGTATCTTGTTCTTTATTTATATACAGTTACAATAGTTTCACGCTCAGCCCACGATGTGCATTGCTTCCAGGTCCGTATTTTTTTTTTTCAAAACAATATTTCCTTATCAATGGTTGGCTGCCTTTTCGGCAAAAGATTAATCTTTCAGAAAAACCTTACTTCAAACCCCAGTTCCAAACCGTTTACGCATCACGAGCGAGCAACAGCATACGAAACGATAGTGATTTCTCCACCCGAATAAATCCCACACGTTACCGCTAATTAACAAGAGGTACAAACACGATAATCTGACGCTGCATTGTTTATCAATCATCTATATTACATACTGATGATAACCATGTGTCAGTCGGCGCGTGGCGTGATTGACATCTGTCAGTAGATAATTAACATACGACACTCCGCCTACTGCCATACTTACATAGATTTTACTGGCTACTAGTCCTTCAGGGCAAGTGATGGGAAACAATATTTTACACCTCTATAACTTGCCTCTAATTTCAAACAGAGTCATTTCAACTATGAATTTTGGAACAACATAGAAAGCTTGGGACAAGCTTGGGCACGACGTAAAATTATTATGTACTCGTGTTTAGACCAACCTTTGGATTAATTCCTTCCACCGAAGTCAGACCAATGCATATTGGAGTTGAAATATCTTGCGCCGCATGCTCCCTATCAAAAGCAGTGGGCACAAGAACGTTTTTCTCAAAGAAATCCTTCCAAGATTTCCCCGTTGCGACCGCCGCCATATTTTGTAAATAGTAGACGGGTGTTGCTGTTTTATGTATTTTTTTAAAACTTGTTATGATAAAAGTCGAAGCCAGTCCAAAGACGGTGTACAGCGTAAAAATATGTAATTGTAAATCAATAAGAATTAGGCTATATACCACTATATATGTTTCTAGGCTGAACACTACTAAATCCGAATGTTCTTTATTTCATATAAAATCCACTTACTTTTTAACGTTTTTTCGACATTTTCTATCATTCCAGATTTTCAGAGACTTATATTCCCATAAAAAACTATATCTCTGCTTTAGAAAAACAAAATCGAAAGGAGTGTTAACTTTTATGTAAATAAACTAAATACAAAGTTTGTTAAATATAACATGCTGAATTTATTCCTTTTCGCTTCTTTCAGTTTCTCTTTTCCAGACATTAAATTCTTACGCCGCCATTTTTTTTTACCTATTATGTGGTAGGAACATGTCGATTTCGATACATGGTAGAGAAAAAGTGAACACATTGCTATTGAGAAAAGGCACTAGATTAGCACTATTTATTTCTGGACTACTTGTCACTAGACCTACTTTTTATTTTCAAGCTATAAATGACTGGAATAGCCTTCCAAATAACATAAAAAAAAAGAAAAACACAAGTATACTTTTAAAAAAGCAGTCAAAATGGAACTCATTGAATGTATGAAAAGTGCCGAGCAATCAGATTTTATCTTTTATTAGTTGTATGATATCATTTTATCAATATGTGTGCAATATTTCCTGATTTATTCTGTGATATGTATGTCATAATTGAACATAACTGTTATACTTGTAATATATCACGGATTTCTTTGATAGACAAATGCATGTAACTCTTGATTTAGATTATCATTCATGATAATAAGAGTTGTCTTTCTTAGAACATTTTTGCATTTAAAACAGCCAATATTTTGTACCTTGATAATTTTTCACAAGAACCCAATTGGAAATAAGTAGAAATACTTAATGGGTTATCCTGTGATATATATATATGTCACAAAAAATAATTAATTTATTTCTTATATAAAAGAGCTAGTCCATTTTTCTTTAATATCATTCTGAGATATTAAGACATAGCTATTTCTGTGATATAATTGAATGTATGTTTGTAATGATGTTGGATTTTATAATGTGATGTTTGTAATATTTGTATTCATGCTTATTGGCACATTTAATTTAGGAGTAAAGGTAAATCTTTCAAAAAACATAGCAAAATTGAATACATAATCAGTTTTTCAGTTGTGTCAGTACAGGATCGAGATATCTTTAACTGAGTGACAACAGAATAATGATGAATAAAGTAAAGGCTAGCATTCAGCAGTTAAAGGGTCAAGGTAAAGGTAACGTCGCATATCATCAACATATAACATGAGTTGCACAGCTCTTGCGCGACAAACTAGGTATCCAGTAACAGATACTTGTGCTTATTTTACCTCCTTGCACAACCCTTTTAAATGCTGAGTGCCAAACAAGGGAGCTATCACTTTTCAGGTCTTTGGTATAAAGCGGACACTCTACCACTGAGCTATTGAAGCAGTCAAAAGAAAAGTGTCATTGTGATCTGACATGTGAAACATGAGAACAGTTTCTCTGTATTCCATGTCTAAACAGTGCTGTGTGGCGGCCGTAAAAAGTCGTCCCGACTTCATCTCATCTTCATCCCCACGACAAGTACCTTGCACAAAGTTATGTTGAATTTAATATAGCTTGACAGTTAAATACTGTTGAAAAATGGCGTTAAACCCAACACAAACAAACAAACAAAGACAGTTGTCCGGACTGCATTAGACATACTTAACCTTTATAAATGCAACGCATGAGCCAACTAGTGAAGGCATCTAGCTATGGCCCAAGTCTGCGGATGTAACAGAACTAAAGACAAATGATAAAGTGTATTTTTACATACCTTGGACATCTACTGAGACTTTGGCTGATCAACAGTGTTCGCCCTCGAATTACAGGTAGATGAATGATCAGGCGGATGCAGTAGATACAATAAAAATTATGATAGGTTGTTGAAATTTTATCTCGCATATAAGGTCCACATGCTATCTGAGCTAAACGAAAGTTTGTGTGTAGCAAGTTTTAAAGGCTGTTGGCACTTTTTTCAGGAAAATTCACCTTATGTAGCCCTAAGGTCTGGGAAGCCACCAGTTAGAGTATGATTCGGTTATTGGCCAGTGACCATATCGTTCACCAGAAGAACCTCATTGTCGATGGACTTTGTAAAAGGCTGAAGATCTCAGCTATCTTTTATTTCCGATTTTTACGAAGTTTTCATTACAAGTTAGTGCGCCCAATTCTGGCATCGACTGCTACAGCAGAGATATCTGACAGACTGGAAACATGATGGCCTTAGATTCTCATCATTTCAACATCATCATCATTTATAGTAATGGCAAACGTTCAATATTAATACACTATGGTCATGCGTTGGGGTTAGAGAAAGTAAAAGACTGCCAAAACCTAACACCTTAAACCTGATGTCCTTTTAATGTCCTTATGTATCTACTTTTTCCGACAAATAAGCATAAATGTGTACTCCTGTCATTGAAAAATATGTAGAAAAGATATAAGAAATAATATTATGATTAACTGCCAATAGTTTCAGCTGCTACAGAGACACGGGTGGTAAACGCGCAATCCTATTCCCATTGGGAATACGCTTAAAATGGGTTGCGCGACTTCCGGTGCTGGTGTTGCGCATCAATATATACAACATCGAGGTAGGTGGGTTTTTGTTTTTGTAAATAATGACACATTTATGAGTGTTTTCGAAAAAAGCAAAATGCTATTCGACACAAAAATGAATAAAGATCATATGTTTGAAATGCGAAATTATTAATTTAAGAATCAGCCCTGATATCATGAAAACTCTGCTGGCTCGGTCTGTCAGAAAAGTTTGGAATCATAAAAATGCAAATTTTCTAACTTGTGCCTTCTTTCTGGAAATGTGACGCTTCTAATGATCAAACACGTGTATAACAGTCATGAATATTACATACACTTGAACGAAATGTTGCTTTAGGGGGAAAGATTGGCAAAAAAACAATCGGGAATAGGGTTGCGCCCTGGTAATGGAGTTGCGCGTATACATTATATATATTATGATGTATACGAGCAACTCCATTCCCGATGCGCAACCCCATTCCCGATGATTTTTTGTCAATTATGTCCCTGTAAGCAGGATTTGAAGCAAATAATTTTGATATTCGTTACTATATAACAGTTGAGTTATCATAAAAAGCATCAGATGTCCTCAGATTAGGTATATGAGGTCAGAAACTTCCATTTTTGTTGATTTCATACTTTTTTCACACTTCGTGTCGCCAGAGTTTTTGTGGTAATAGAGCCGAATCATAAATTACAAACCAGATATTTTATATATACGATATATCATCATATTTGTGTCGAATAGCATTTTCCTTTTTTCGAGAAAAAATATTCTTGTCTCATACGAAGCAAAATCATGACTTCACATTTCTCAATTTCGTCTATTTTTACGCGCAACACAAGCACCGGAAGTCGCGCAACCCATTTTAAGCGTATTCCCGGCGGGAATTGGGTTGCGCGTTTACCACCCGTGAGAGATATATATTTTAAAAGCAAACGTTTTCACTTTTTTTTGCGAAGAAACGAGTGTCTTGCACAACAATTTGTGGAGTAGATACGTACTCTTGCAAAAGTGATTTTGCAGTCATAACTTCTTATTGCCTTGATATAAAAGCATTCTTACTGTCTGGTTTAAAAGAAAATAGATAAGGGTAGATTTCTCGGAAGCACAGAGCATCAAAAACACAGCCTCAGAGTCACGCAATTGCAAAGCAGGCCCACAACAAAAAGAAGCTGTAATGGAAAGATATTACAGACGGGTTGCTTCAAAAATCTAACAAGTACTTATTTATTTATGCCAAATATAGATAGAGGGTGAAGAAGTGGTAAAGGGGTGGGGTTTTGGTGTGTGTGTGGGGGGGGGGGGGGGGGGTGTAAGTGGAGGTGCAAGTTAAAGGAAAGAAGAACAAGGATTTATATACAAAGGGAATGCTACGTTCATTAATTACAGTCACACTGCAACGTAAACCACAATAGCGCAGACACTCGTGTACCAAAGATAAACACATAACCACACTCAACTAAATAACATAGAATACAAACAAGTAAGATACAAGAACACAGTAGGGCACCACTTAAGTTTCACAAGCACACAAACGCACACATATAAGCAGGAAAAACAATCGTGTACCACCTTAGGATTCCGGCAGCTAAAATAAAGGGGAACCACAAAAACTAATTCAAAGTAAAGGGGGAGGGTTTGCAAAAGTTGAGCGCAAATGCAAGGCAAGGAGAAAGGAGGGGGGCAAAGGCGAAGGGGGTGGGGGGGGGGGGGGGGGTGAAGGAGGAGGAAAAAATGCTTACAACAAACAAGAAATATACACAACAGACAATACAAGGCAGATAGAACACCAGTGGAAAATAGGGGCACCGCATTGGAACGGTCAGTAACCTATACAAAGGAAACTGGGAGTTTAAACGCGTTTAGGGCATGCTAACCTCGCACTATTTTCGACAAGTTAGACAAAATAATGTAAATAAAATTCCTGCTAAAGAAGGCTCTAACATTAGAAAAAAATTTAGAGAAAAGCATCATGGAGTCTTACACTTTATTAGTCATCGCACCATCAAATAGGAAAGCGTAGCGATTGGCTGTAGAGGGGTCAATAACTAAACATGCACTGTGTTTCACGATTTTCGCATCGTATCCTCTTTTGATAAACGTTTTAATCCAAATATTTGATTTAAATAAAGGACTATGTTTAATTTTCCGAATTTTATAAACTATATCTCCATCGTATTCCGGGTCTGTGAGTCAAGTTTTAAAAGTGTTTTTAGGTTTGTACTGTATTTTTCTAACAGTTCCGACGACCTATAGTAAAAATTACCGAAAACTTTCTTCCGTAGCTTACGATAACGGTAACCCTGTTGTAACAATTTCTTGGTATAAGACGTATACATAAAGTTTATTGTAGTCAACATAAATGAAGTTGTGCACCAGCAGACTTGGCATTGGATTCTATTAGCAAGAGCTGAATCATTGCTGTTACATTTGACAAAATGTCATTTAGGGTCACAAAGAAGATATTATAAAACAGAATAGACACCATAGTTCAACATGATAATGACGATTTTTATTGTACACATATTCATATCTAAAAAAGCAATCGCTGAAAACTACGTTTAACCTAGTTATGTGAAATCTCAGCACTGGGACATTACTGCAATCGCATCGAAACGAAGATATGTATCAGATCTTTGAAAATGTCGAGTCTTTAAAGGCGCTGAACTGTCCAAAAGCGTGATCCCTTTATGCAGCCCTTTTCTGGAATTTGATGTATATATCAGTAAACTGACAGTTGTTGTGTAGAGTAATATACATTATTCATATGCTGCTCAATTTCTGAGTGAATCAACGTTTTCTTTCTACGATTTGGTGCCGTTTGAGTTTTTTTTTCTGAAAATGTAAGGCTGAGCCTTAAATTGGGTATTTTAGAAGTGTATGAACATTTTATACCCCCTTGGTATTTCATTCTCAATTTCTAGAAAAAAGATTCTATGGCGAAGAATTAAATTTAAAGGTGTAAGACTACTTCTGTTATGGTGATTTTATGTTTGAAGGGACTAACACACACATTTTATGCGAAAAATTATTTCACTAAAAATCCATGAAAATCGAGTACACTGAAAGTGACCATTGACATAAACTTTTTAGCATAAGATTTTTGCAACATATTCTTATAAATAGCGAAAAATATTGAGCAGAACGTAGTAACCCTTTGCAATGCTTTTAAAATAATGCAGAAAATCTACATTTTTCTTTTATTTTCACCAATATCTAGCTTATTTTCAACCACTTTGTCATTTTTTCACTGTCATATATACATTCTACGTCAAACTTTATGGAAATGAACATGTTGGAATATTTTTCCCAGACTGCGGGCTAGCAGCTTTAACATCATTAAATACTATGCTTTTCTTTATTTTTATTTTCATTCTTTTTGTATCAAAAATACATAGGCAGTCGAAAACAAACATTTATTGATCGAACAATTGAAGCGAAACATTCATCAAGGGAAAATCAAGTGTATGCTGAAATATCTTGCATTCTTTTCAAGTTATTACAAGAGGACAAATGGTTAGAGCCGACGGCAGTAGACTGGCAAACAATGTCTGCAAATGAGCAGTCAAATCAGTGGCGGTTACAAGGCTGATACCCAGCTAAGACTGAGTGGCTTACATGTAAGCCTTATCCGATATACCACTCCTTCCTTGTAAAATACTTAAAAGGCTAGTTTTGCAGTTTGTTTTACTGATCTTGCACAAAATAACACTTGTAAAGCAATATTTATACTCAAAGCAAATTTCGGCGTAGAATAAAGTTGCCGCCTTGTCCGTCCTTCGGTCCAGAAATCTTTGTCCGGAAAACACCTACAGTTTTCAAGAAGAATATGCCTTATAACTTTACTGAAATATATGAGCCGTGCCATGGAAAAACCAACATAGTGGCTTTGCGACCAGCATGGATCCAGACCAGCCTGCGCATCCGCGCAGTCTGGTCAGGATCCATGCTGGTCGCTTTCAAAGCCTATTGCTATTAGAGAAACTGTTAGCGAACAGCATGGATCCTGACCAGACTGCGCGGATGCGCAGGCTGGTCTGGATCCATGCTGGTCGCAAAGCCACTATGTTGGTTTTCCCATGGCACGGCTCATGTAAGTATGAAGTGAAGTTGTACATGTCATCATTTTATAAAATGTGCTACCTTATACACTGTCCACCTTTAATTTACCAAATTATGTTTATTTATACAATTTCTTTGAGTCGAAGACTATTTTGGGAGGATACACGAGTTTACTAATAGCTCTTATTTGTTTGGAATGATATATATTTTAATATACTTTTCACATTTTCACATATCTGATCTTCATTACGCTGTAATATAAGGTTAAACAGTTAACAGTTAAAAAACTACTCACCAGACAAAAATTCATTAAGAGACCATTCCTTGTACGGTCTCTTAATACAATGTCGACTGTATGGTGAATTGTATTGTTACAGGCAGCAGCAGATGTTGCACCCGCAGCAGGTGACTTCTGCTGTTTATTATGGTACACTAAATCATTTCACTAGTTTAAAAAGGTAAGGTATGCTTACAGAATATATTGACATCGCGTGTAAACCTATTTATATATCATTTATTTATGAAATAGAAAATTGGAATGTTTGACAATAAGAACATATGCTGAACCATCTACTGACTTTATTAAATCATATGTAATAGTTTCATATAAATTACACCCTATAATAAGTATGTTCGAACTTAAATATGACTATCAAACCATTTTGTCATTGTATGTAAATTATACTTTTTCATTTTATTTTTATTAACTCAGTTTTGTAACCTTCATAGTACGATGAATTATTCAATGATCCGCGTTGATTATGTTATATGCTTTGGCCTAACAAAAATAATTTGAATCTTGAATGTTGTGCAGGAAAATGTGAAATTTGAATATTTTTTTTTTCTAAAGGCACAGCATTTATTGAATGCGAACTTGAAATTAGAAGGTACAGTCATGTTCATTTAGACTAAATGTGAAATACATTGAATGTTTGAATTGTGTCAAGTTCGATGGTTGTTTTAACACAAGCAATGTATTCTACAAAGTAAGAAAATGGAAACCATTGCCCGGTACAAACTGTTTGTGGGATATCTGATTACACATGATTTATATATTATATCCTACTGAATTGACAGTTATAAGATAAACATAAAAGAGTGCAAATACTGTTCACAGAAGTGTGTCCAGTTCAATTCTAACGTAATATGGATTGTCAGATACTCAATTTAAGATTTTTAACAAAAAGCAAGTATACATAGTCCATTTTTTGACAAAATACGCTACTGCATCTATGTTTATTCATTTTCTTATCTTTTTATTTTATTATTGAACCATTTTCTTGTTCATTAGTTTTGTTTTAAGCATACAGGTATTTATTGCAAAGCAAAGTAGAGAAAACTGTTCTTTTGTGTTGTAACTTAAATGGTCCGAATGTCATTTGATCTCGAAAAAAACCATTACGAAGTATTTTTTGTGTGGGATCATTATAGATTTTACCCCTATTAGCCTTAGGTATTAAGGTGTAATCAAAATAAAATTGAGCCGTAGTGGTCATATATCGCTACTGCATTACAAGAGATTTTGGTGATGCAATAGCGAGTAGATCATATGGCATCATGCGAGTTAAAAAGGGTTACACATTTGACAAAAAGAGCAAAAAGACAAATATTTGAGCAGAATTCATGTTGACATACAAAATGTAGTGTCTAAAGGGATAAGAATAAAATCTGGAAAGTAGATCCCTCGGAAGCACTGAGAACAAAGCAAACAGTGAAAATTGCAGACTCGGTTTGATTGAGTCTGTTCACAAGCAGTAATGGAAAATGTAACACTGCCCACGCCCCCTAGCACCGGCTTAAGCAGTATTCAATCTTCAAATCTAAATGAGTTGAACTCAATTATCCCGGAGGACCAGGAAATATAACAACACTGAGACGAAGTCGGGGCGACTTTTTTAGGCCGCCACACAGACCTTTTATCACTGAACCCAGGGACATAGTTTTAGTTCATCTGAACACGAAGTGCTCAAGTTGAACTTCTGTGATTGCCCATTGCCCGTCGTCGTCCGTCCAATACTGTCAACAATTTGACCGTAAAGCCATAGAGATGATAATTTTGGCTCGAACTCAGAATATTACCTTCATTGAATATCAGACGTTACTGGATCTTTCGGGATCACCGGGTAACTGTGTAAGTTAAAGAGAATTCCTATAGTTTTTTTTCTTTCATAGATTTTTTTCAAATTCACATATATGTTAGGAAAATTTATGCTAAAAACAATGAACAAATAGAAACAATGGGTCACCAGGTTTGTTTCTGTGAAAAATTGAAAACACCCACTGTTGCTGAAACTGATTTTTCAACATGATTTCCTCCTTTTTTGTATAAATACCAACCGAAGTATGCATAAAGACCGCAAAATAAGGTTTATTTTTTTTACAGATTTTATAATCTATTTAATTCATATCATATTCATATTTTTAATACAAATCATTACAATTATGCGTACAAACAGAAGAAAAAATCTGGTTTCATATTCACTTTTGTTAACTTTTTTCATGGAAAATACTCATAGTAAAGAGTACTATTTTTAAATTTTGAAAAAAAAAACTGTTTCTAGAAATTTTATCCTTTTTTTCATTGTGAATAAACAATTGTATTGTGAAAATAAAAATGGCAAAACAAGTATGGGTCACCAGGCTAAATGTTATGTAAAGATCGCATGAATGCAACAACTGTTCGGACGAAAAATGGCGCGAGCCTGACCAAATTGACTGCATGTTTAGAAATATAAAAAAAAGTTCAAAAAAATCTTAATTCTTTCTATAATTGAATACTAAATAATCTGAAAGGGGATATTGTCTTATCAATATAACGTTAATTGTCTAACATTATATAAACACCACTGTCTTTGAACTAAAATGCGCTGTCAAAACACAGTCAGAAAAATGGCAAGATACATGTCAGGCATGATTTATGTCAATACAATATAAAGCAGTATCAACATTTGATTACTGATAAAACTTGTTAAAAAAGTTATTTAATTTAAGATTCCTATCTAAAATTGTCTGTCACATGTTTCAACAAATGTTGACTTCACTTCAATTTTCCATAGATAGTGTCGGCTGCGCAGAAAGATGCGCATAAGAAAACTACCGGAATTCCCTTTAATATGATAAATTCGTAAACGTCCTAGATGCCACATTTTACAGTTCATCTTAAAACAAGTATTTGTGACTAGGTCAAATTAGAAACTGGATTACCTGAAATCTTTAAGTTAGAACGTCAAATAATAGATAGACACTGTTAACGATCTGAATATCTTTCAAGAAATGTTACTTCTAATGTGCTAAATCTGTGACCAATGGCAACATTGACAACGTACTAATAAAAGGCTGAATATCATTTATGTCTAAAGCAAACACTTGCAAAGTTGTCCATGATCTTGATACCCTATCTATCTCAGGTAAATTCCACACAGACTGCCGAAGAAGTGTAGTATCTGAAGTGTTTCTCATGTGAAATATGAAACCTTTGACTTATTTAAGAGTTAAAATAAGTCTGCTGTGATCGGACTAAGCCATTCGGTTTCTGTGTAAGTTTACTGAGGATCGTTCAGGAAATTGGCTCTCTGCTATGTTAACAGAAAAGTTGCTGACAGAAGACGGATGAACAGACAGAACGAACGCATACATATAAACAAAGAATGGTAACAAAAAGTAACCTCGGTATATTAGGTTAGGAGTGTTCAAAACAAACCCACTATACCAAATATATTCGGTTTTCAGTGATATAAGTAACTTTATTTATTACATAACAATACGTGAAATAATAAAGATAACAAATAATAAGAAATATCCACCACGATAGCCTGGTGGAAGAGCTTCTGCTTCAAGTGCTGGAGGTCCTGGGTTTGATCCTCAGCCGTGCCATACCAAAGACGTGACTGGTACCAGTAGGTCCCTTGCTCGGCGTTAAGCATTAAAAGCGAAACTGGCTTCTCTTCTCTCATATCCAGGAGGCAATATATTCTATCAGGTTAGAAGTCGAGAGCTAAAATCATCAATTAGTACTAATATGTAAAAGAGATGTACAAATACATGCGGATGAACATTTTAACGGATAAAACATTTACATTGCACTATATAAAACAACATGTTACATTTTCAAGTCTCTGAATTTAGATATCTTAAGAAATGAAGTGTCTTATAGATAATAGTGTTCTAGATATTTCCTTTAAGTGATGATCACATTTATTGATTATTTCGCGCGTGTACTTCTTTTAAAAAATAATATCTTGTAAATAATTCTCAAAGCAATAGTTTCTCCTACTAGAAAGATAAATATTGTCAAAGTTACACTTTAGTATTTGCAGAGAAACGAGTGGCCTGCCTAACCAGACGTTGCACAACAATTGTGAATTAGATAATGCAATCATTTGCCAATGGTGAGAACTTGTCATTGCTAGGATATAAAGAAACTCATATTGTCTTGCTTAAATCGTGAAACAAACGTATCTATTATGCGCAAACAGAATACACTGCTGTAAGGTGCTGTAGTTAGAGGGTACGCTCTTTGAACATGACTGTTCCTAATTGATCTTGCAACAGTTTGCCATAGCGTCTCTAAGACAACATCAAACTACATCTGTCTCGACCACAAGTTTTTCTCCAAATGTCCCAGATCGGAAATGATGTCGTCAGTATGTCAAACGAATAATTTGATGTTGACATGGCGTTGTCACGACCATCACCTGGAAAATTGTCTGTTAATTGAGTTATTATATGTACGTCAGCCCTTCATTTAATAGGAAAAGCAATATACATACGATCAGCCTAAAATGACTAAAATGACGTTGTTATTGATAGATTTTATCTGAAAATTTAAATATGCTAGAAAGTCTCGTGCACAGGAATGCAACTGACTTTCGTTTTATGCATGTTACGCTTCAATTGTTCAATAAACTTTCCTACCGATTGATAACGGTAAAACGTGTTTTGATATATCTTAGGAAATAATAAAAGAAGCAAAGCATTTAAAATTATGAAAATGGGAAAAGTCTGTGGTGTATTGGCTTTGTGTGTGTGTGCGCGTGTATGTATGTGTGTGTGTGTGTGTTTGTGGTGTATTGGCTTTGTGTGTGTGCGCGTGTATGTGTGTGTGTGTTTGTGGTGTGCACGTCTGCGTGCTGTAGGTTTCGTTTTGGGGAGGCTGCGTTTTTGGTGCGTGGCATTCCCTGTTTGATATTTGTTTTTGTTTTTTAAGTCTTTATCGTAGGATTTTCATTTTAGAAATCGAATGTGAATATGAAATACCAAAAGTGATTTAAAACATGCGGATATGCGGAGTTGCTGTTCTGCTATTCTGCTGGAGTTGTTATTCTGCTATTCTGCTGGAGTTATTCCTGATGGAGTTGTTCTGCTATTCTGCTGGAGATAATCTGCTATTCTGCTAACTTAACACAAACCAAACAATGTGTCTTTTAATGAGTTAATAATCAGAATCGTGACAAATTAGACTTAACCAAGAGCGAGTACTTTCTAAATATCAAATGTATCGAAGATCCTGTGGCAATTAACTGTCTGTGTAATTTTACTGATGGTAATTCAAGAAATATTAGCATTAAAATTCTTGGACAAAAGGCCAGTATATTTGGTTTACTGTGACATATAAGCAGTTAACTCATTGAAAGCATTGTAGGGCGATTTTTTACACTTTGCTAAATACATACTAAAATTGAAATGATCTGAAATTTCACATCACAAGATGCGAAATGGGTATGTAATACATTCTGATGTACAGTTTCACTGATACCACAGTTAAGTTGTACCGCATAGAATTATTATAAGAGTCTCTGAATTTAAGGTATATTACAAATATATTATTATATGTATATATAATACTGTGTTCTAGAGACATCGTATACCTCAAGAACGTTTGAATCACATTTATTTCACAAATATCAGGTACGAATAAATAAGCATTTAGTATCTACTTCTGTCTATTTGAAGAATATCTCGAAAAGAAAAAAATCTCAAAGTTTTATATTCAGCTGCTATAGAAGTATTTTCATTCAAATTTAGGTACTTGCCGTTCCAAGGCGGTGACACAAGGTGTTTAAGTATTTGTTTCTGTTATCATCGTTTTCTGATTGTTTTATTCACATATATCCATGCAAAAACTGCCAAAGGGTTTTGTTTTAAGTGCCTGTGCTGCTGTAACATCTTGTACATGGATATTTTTCCACATGATGTTCATCATCTGAAACATTTTTGCGGAGAAGGATACTGTAATGGTTTCAGGCACGACATTTTTATACCAGCTATTAAAGATAAATCAACAGGCAGACGTGTATTATGGTATTTACAACATGCGGGTTATAGTCTGGAAATTTCTTTTACGTCCATACACATTTGCTACAAATAACACGAGAAGGGCAATAGATGATTAAAGTTTATTTCAAAGATGTAACGAATGTTTCTTATTCTATATATGATTTGTTTTCCGGCGCAGGTCCAGGAACTTTGGTTCAAGTTTTAAGCGAAATCACTTCTAGCATGCTTTTGGCAAGTATAGGCTATCAAAAGTCTAGGATCGACAAATTTTAGGGATCTCGGTCGCGTCTGAAAACGTTTCCTCCAGTGCACTTTTAAGAAATATGACACTGATATTTTCGTCGAAAAGACGGTATATTATAACCGTCATTTGTTATGTGATAATATATCTGCACTTGTATTAACTGGTAGTATCACTGAGCGGACTAGAAAGATAAGAAAAGGTCTAACTTATAGAGTAGCCGAAGTTTCAAATTATCAGGATGCAAAAAAGTAGAAGGAGGCATAATTGTTTGAAACGGTGCGAAGTCAATGACTACGTTGAACCAATTACCAGAAGGACATACAAGCTATTAATGTGCTGTAGATGTACATAAGACATTCCTAAACGCGAAGCTTGTAAAACTAATTACATTGAAATTTGGCCCATAAATGAATGAGACATTAAATTACCCTAACTAAAAGAACGAAAACGTGTAACAGATCACCTCAGATTATTGAAGTTTTTTCCAAGTATAATGTTCAAGGTATTTGTTTTAATATGAATAATAATCATAATGCGTTCTGATGCCTAGGAGGAACTATAAACAAAAGGCATTCTTGGTAGCCTAGCTGTTGAGCACCCGCTTCGAGTGCGGGTTGTCATCAGTTGGCTTGCTGGTCACGTCATATCAAACATAGTCCAGTAGCTCACGTGCTTGACGCCAAGATTGGCGCCTAGCGCCTAGCATTGATAAGGAAAATGGCATCAGAAAACATGACATGATGAAAAACGATGATATGGACTGAGTTCAAAAAGATAAATGACTGATGATATGTACTGTAAAATACCACAACCTATAATATTTCCCGTTTTGATATCGCAGGCTTTGAGCAATGTATAACTTACAGGTGCATTTTTAAAAGAACTCCATCAGACAACCACTGTTACGGATTATGCTAATCAAACAGTTGTTTACTTTAACCATTATACCAGATTTCGGCCAACGTTTGTTAAAGAATTTAAAGATTGTCACCACGTAAACATATTTATCGTCAGGTTAAGAGATGCAAAAGTTAGATTAAACAAACTGCGTCTTTCAAACCTTTTGTTTCAAACAATCTTGATCATGTAATTTGGTATATATTTATGCACACATTTCAGCATCATCAAAGCAGAACTAGAAGCCTTCTATATATTAAACAAAGTTTTCATTTGTGGAGTTAAAACAGAACCGGTATTACAACTGAAACACGAATTTGAAGTACATAATGAAAATCTTAAATAATATAAGACTCGTTGTAACCTCAGCGTTATTTGTTGGGATAAACTGTAGCCCTGTGTTAAAAAGCAATGGAACTGCCGGAAAAGATTTGAGTCCGCAAACTTTGATCACACTGGGGAGAGAAACTAACGATTCCCTGGTTACAATGATAGGAAAAGTGATAGAAAATTATCACATGTGTACTGCCTGGTCACAATGGACTGCATGCGGCGCAACCAAAGCAGATTTTTTCTCAGCTAAAACGCGAACAAGACAATGCGGGAAATACAATTCAAGAACTGGCATACGTACGGAGATTGAGACTGGCGTCTGTGAAGGTGGCTTTGGAAATGTATGTCCCAAGAACTACATTGTGACGGAAAATGGGTTCTGCATTAAACTATATACTACAAAACAAACTCATGACGCAGCCGAAAACGTGTGCAAAAATGATGGAGGCTTTCTTATAAACATTGATTCAGATCCGAAATATGCTGATGTTAAAGCTATTTTGATAGCTAATGACATAAAAGAAAACATACATATCGACGGCCGGCGGAAGAATGCTGCCTCTCAATGGGAATATACGTACGGATCTAGAAGCGGTTATTTCCACTGGTGCAGCGGCTCCCCTACTACAAACGCTGATCGTCTATGCTTAGAGCTAACTGGATACAGGGCAGCAGCTGATCAACGCTTCCTTACGTTTAATTATCCCTGCACCTCTACATATCCATTCTTGTGTGAAATTCCAGTTTGAACAGCTACACCATTTGTTAAGAAGATACTTTTCTTTTTAGTTTTTAAATCGCAAACTTGCAAAGCGTTCAGCGCCTACACATATTAACAAATAATGTGTTTTGTTTTTCTATATTCAGTTTGGACAATGCATATCAGCTTCAATATATCAGTCTGATTGACGTTATAAAGACTTAAGTACAAAAAGAATCAAATTATTATTCTTATTACATAGCATGTTATATGAGTCTTGATCAAATTACAATGGATAACTAGAAAAGAAACTTTCATGATTACTAAACGTTTACCGGATACTAGTTACATGTGCGTTACTCGAATGATTACGTGATTCCTTATATAAATCGACAGTCTATATTCATTAGATATTTCCTTTATTGGGCTAACAAATTTAAAAATAAAACTTTGAAAATTTATTTGTGATGTCATGTAATTAAACATTTAGTGATTTGCCTGCTTTTTAATTATCTGTCATTTTGACCTCATGCAATAGTTTTGGCTATTGTCCGGTAAGCAATTTAGTTTATAACATTAAAATTGTTAACCTGTAAATCAACATTCAACAAAAATACTGCAGGTAAAAAATTGTTGTGTATAGTCCTCTTTAAATATAAATGATGAATTATTTAAAGGAAGTAAATATTCTATTACACAGTGTGTTTATAGAAGAGAGAAGGATATTGTGTTGCAAATGACACTGCTACTACTCTCGCACGTTATTTGTAACAATAACATGTTAATGTTACTATTGAGAAAAGGGGACTCGGGTAGTGAAACCATTATCCGTGACAAAATAGTTGTACTATTTCTGAATCGTATGGACTATAGAAAAACCTCTGAATTACCAATAAAGACATAATTGACTTTTCCGATAATGTTTTTGTTATCGTTCTCTATTTATATATATGTTTTCTTAATTGTATGTTGTAACTTTATCATTAACAGGGGTTGTGAATTTTGCAAAACAAATGCCCTTTGTTATAACAAAATACCATTTAATAGTTACAGTTACTATTTTCTATCTTTCATGTATAGTTTTCATTCATTTTTTTTGCTTCTTTGATGTTTGTCAAATAACGATTTATAAACACGCTAGAATAATAAATTGTTATAATGTAGGTTTTATCTCGTATACTAGTTTGTAGAAGTCGAAGTTATTTTGTTACTAACAGACAATTATGTAATCCTACGATGTGCTCTGAATTATTGTTAACTGGTAATTAATATTTTACTATTTTATTTGTTTTCCTATTCTTGATTTCGATTTGTAAAGAAGTATAAGACAGAAAGGGCGACCAATAGCAAAGAAATATTGTATAAAACAGAGTGTGTTGTTTTCCTTTTCATATAGTTTAATGTATGTATTATAACAAATACGTTTATATATTTTCAATCACTTCTACTTACAAGCACAGTTTGAAATACTCAGTTATTATACTGTTTGTAAAACCATTTTAATGCTAATAAATAGTAAGCTTATTCTGTTTGTTTCATTTATTTGTAACGAAAACAAAACTGAGATATGAGTAACTGTGTATATAAATAATAAAGAAATTGAAAATGATACCTTTGGCCAAACTTGTGTTGTATGAAATACTTGTACTTTCCACATGTTGAAGCGGAATGCAGTTACCATATTAAGTATGGAAATTCGTAACTGCACGTACAGCTATGCTGAACCTTAAATTTCACAGAAACGAATTATCTCCACGCATGAGAGAAATCCGTGCGAATTCCGAACATTTAAAAAAACGAATATAACACAAATATGTTAAATCTACGTTGCGCATCTGTACCCCTATTAAAGCCAAAACGCATATTTCACCTGCCAAAACAGAACAAAAATGCTATCTTTCGAACACATGCAGTCATGCCCCCCACCCGACATCCCAAATTCCCAATAATTTTTTTCTTTCGGACACCTGCATTTCCCCTCCCACACACCCCACATTCAATTTCGCAAACATTGTTCTTTTTAAATGTCATTTTCTGTGATATGGAGCATCCAGTAAGTTGATAGGGTCAAAGACTGCAAGAGTACGTTGTACCCTGTTGTTCACCGCTTCAGTTCAAAGACCGATCAGAGGGTACGAGGGCATACCTTTCCAGAAAGCTTTGATTTGTTTTGCATGTTTCTTATATGATAAAATTATATGGTCTATTAGAAGAAAAAGGCGAAGCGTCCTCTACGATTAAAATATTTTAAAATAACTTGGTATAAACGATGCGACCAGGTACCGTACGCAAAACCTGGCAAATAAGCTGAATGGTGTAGGATACACTTGGAAATAGGTAATTTAATGGGACAATACAGCTTGCTTGTACGGATCGACTGAACTATTTTGAACTCGATTAATACAAACGGGGACACGAGAAATCACGGGCAAAACTCCGGTCCGTACCTAAAAGGTTGAGGTCGCATTCAGACTGTTAAATGCTTGTATTTTCTGTTGTATTTGTTGTGTCCTGACATGTCAACGACAGACAATACTAAGTGGAATGAAGTACTCTGCATAATTTTAAGGTGATTTGTTCAACGCATCACTTAATGCATCTAGCTTTAAAATGTAGTAGTGTTTTGAGTTCTTTTTATCCAAAGAATCTGTGAGGCATCTAAAAAATTTTAATTGTCGTGTGAGTAATATGCTGTGTTGAAATTTCGCAGAAACATGTGTGAAGAATTCGTGTCAATATTTCACAACAATCGTACGAATACGTCATAAATTTGTGAAATTTAGGTTTTGCATCTCTACCCCTATTAAAGCAAAAATGTATATGTCACATGTCTGATTTGTGTTATTTTCGGCCGTATTTTTAACAAATGCGTGAGGATTTCGCGAGACGTTTGAAGAATGCGTTTACGTTAAATTTACAGTTCAACGCAGCTATAAGTGTAATAGCAGAAATTCGGTCATAGCTATACTTCCTCCAGGGTGTAGTCGGAAACATCCCCTAACAAAAATATGTTTAGCGCATTTACGCGTTAGCAAGGGACAAGGACAAAAAGTCCATATGTCATGTTTATATTTGCATATTTTTGAGTTTTTGACTTGTAACGAAAACATAAGGCTATCTGACTACAGTTGACTTGCATTGCACTACATACTTTTCATCGTTCATACTTCCCTTTTTTAAAAAAAATGTCTAGATGTCTTAAATAGGTATAAGGCGGAATGGAAATCTACAAAATATACCAAAACGGTTCTGAAGTAATTGAATTTATATGAAACAAGGTTGTATTGGGATATAACCTTGACTCGGCATGTTTTTGTGATCTTGGTTGGGTCTGATACTTCTCCTTCAGTGCCTCCTTTGAGAAATATGAAAGTGATATTTTTGTCGCAAAGGCGGTATAGTATAATCATCATTTGTAATGGGATAACGAAAACTATCACATGTGTACTGACTGGTCACCTGGATACAGGACAATAACCAGTCAACGCTTCTTTATGTTTAACGATGCTTTCAGTGCCATGTACGCATTCCTGTGTGAAGTTCAAGTTTGACTAGAAAATTATTTGTTAAGGGAACGCTTCTTTTCATTTTCTTCATTGTAAAGTTGTGAAGAATGTAGCGCTTCAGAACAGTCATATTAACTAATAATTTATTAATTTCTATTACTATTCAGGGTGACTTGCAGCAAACAGCGCTTGGACATTGCATATCAACTATATCAGTCGGATTCGATATTGTACTGACTTTTGTACCTTAACATTAGACAAACTTCCCTATAATCAGCAAACAGTTTTTTTCTCTGAGTAGCACAAACTATCCATGTACATTACAAGAGATTTCGGTGAAGCTAAACATTTTGACCAAGAATTATTCAGAACAAGTAGATCATGTCATGTGGCAGCTTGTGAGTTTAAAGGGTTTTAAAAATGCCCCGAGTTTCAAATCGACAAACCTGCACAAAGACAACTTTTTTGAGCAGGTTTAATGTTGATATACAAAATGTAGCGTCCACAGTGTTAAGAAAATAGAGAAAAGTGGAAACTTCACAGGTCGCTCAACACGACAAAAACGAAAATGTTGCAGGCTCGGTTTGATTGAGCCTGTTCATGGACGGTAGTGGAAATGCATGCTACGGTCCACGCCCTCTAGCCCCGGGTTGAGCAGGACTCACCATTTACACATGCTAAAAGTAAAAAAAGCAATTTAGAAACATCCGCAGATGTATTCAAACGGCGGTGAACATGAAACCTTCAATGATACACGTGCTGAGGCGTGTAATTCCATGAAGGGCGGCGTTTGGTCCCTAGATCAAGTAAAGGGTTTGCCACAAACGAGAAAACAATGGACAGAACTAAATAAATTGGAAATTTGGAAGGGGATCTGAGGTTATGGAGCCTGCGTATCACAGGAACTGTCAAAAGACAAAATTAAAAAGCAGGCACCATATCCAAGGGGTGAATACCTTTTATGACTGAAACATGGGATGTAGTTTTAGCTCACCTGAGCAAAAAACTACTGTGATCGCCCATTGCCCGGCGTCCGTCATCGTCTGTTCAGCGTGTCAATTTACCGTTTAAACACTAGACTGAGATAATATTTTTGGCTCAATCTCAGAATTTTACCTCCATCAAATCTTGGACGTTACCGGATCATTTGGGATCACAAGGTCACTCAGTCAATCAATATAAAACTTTATAGATGCGACATTTTATAGTTCATCTTCAAAAAACTCTGTCAAAATATTTGTATCTAGGTCAAATTAAACCTAGATTACATGAGGCCTTTAAGTAACGAGGTCAAATCATAGATAGACATTGTCAGCTTAAGCAAGTTGCTGATAATGTGCTCAATCACTGAACAATGGCACGTTCGACAAAGTAAATTATTCTTAATATATCTAAAGCAAAATAAAGTTGTCCATGATCTTGATGTCACCCATACATTTCAAGTAAATTCCATGCTAAAGAAATCTGAGCACTATATAACGAACTTAAGTATTTGCTTAAGTATATTTCTTATTTTTATACTTCATTGTCTATAAAATTCAGAATTGTAATGTTTTGACCTATGAAATATAGTCATATACGGTTCTGATGTAGATGAAAAAGTCAACATTGAAAATGCATAAAGGGCAAAAACAAGCATCCAAAATAACAGACTTAGTTAAGCAATTACTTAAGATTTTTCGTAAAATTGGGGCCAGGTCTTTAAAATGACGCGGCTAGTGATTGAAACCCAGGATCTCCAGCACTCGAAGCGAACATTCGACCACTAAGCGATCGAGACGGTTAACTTATTCATTATTTTATTATTTCACGTACTGTGATATACAACAAATATTGCGATCATTTGAATAGTGGGTTTCAAACAATGTTTTACTACATTATGAACAGCAGAATTAAAGGATTATGTTGAAAACTTACGGTTAGACAGATTTGTAAACATACCGCTAAATAATGACATTGATATACCCGTTAGAAATTCACAAGATAAAGGTATTAACTCTTTTGGGCACAGATTGATTGCATTGTGTAAAGAACACGATCTGCTTATTGTAAATGGGCGTCTGGAGCCGGGAAAATGTACTTACTATTGTCTAAATAATAAGAGATACGGGGCTAGTCTAGTCGATTATTTATTAACAAATATAAGAAATTTTGAATATATTTCTGATATGACAACTATGGAATTGACGGAATACTCTGATCATTGTCCAATAGCATATAATATCATGTGTCAGAAAACAGCTTTCTCGAATAGCAGGGAACATATTAAATTTGATAAGATATATTGGGATTCTGGAAGGTCTATGGATTTATTAGCATCACTGGAAGAAAATCGAGAGGTTTGTGATCGATTAACGAATAATATTGTGAATGATAATGAAAATATTGATTCGAATATAGAAAGGTTATCTGAAACTATTTATCAAAATTGTTTTAAGATTTTTGGTAAGTCTATCAATTATAAACCAAACAAAATTAAAAAAAGAAATGAGTGGTTTAATGATGATTTCAGACGGGCTAAAAATTTATTTTTAGATAACAAAAGGAAAGTAAAGAGGTGTGGAAATTCTGAAAATATTGTCGAATTTCTGCAGAGTCGTAAATATTATTGTGATGTAAAACGTAAAGCCAAGTACAACTTTTTTTGCAAAGGAAAAGCGCAACATTTCTGAACTTAGTCGCAAATCACCGAAAATGTTTTGGAAAAAGATAAACAAGTATAGAAATTCAAGTAAAACAAGTAATCCCGATGTTGATGTTTCATTATTTAGAAATCATTTTTCTAAAATTCTAAATACACCTGTTGAAAGTAGTTTTATTTCAGATAATGTACAAATAATAAACGAAAGGGATCGATCTGTTGATATTGATTGTTCAGATAAGCCTTTTGACGTACAAGAAGTAAGCAAAACCATATCTTCTTTAAGTAGGAATAAATCTCCAGGATGTGATCTTGTTGTTGCAGATTTTTTTATAGATGCCAAACAATTTATAACACCATATTTGGTTAAAATTTTTAATAAAATTTATCATGATGGAGTATATCCCATATCATGGACAAAAGGAATAATTGTCCCACTACATAAAAAGGGGGATAAATCTGATCCCTCTAATTACAGAGGAATATCACTGATAAGTACTATGGCCAAGATTTTTTCTTTGTTATTAAGAAACAGATTGAATAAATGGTGTGAACACCAAAATGCTTTTACTGATGTGCAATTTGGTTTTCGAAATAACAGAAGTACTTCTGATTGTGTTTTTTATCTTCATAGTATAATACAAAAGATTATTTCTATGAAAAGATCGTTGTACTGTGCTTTTATAGATTATGAAAAGGCGTTCGATACAGTTAATAGGAATGCCCTATGGTTTAAATTATTTGAAATAGGTATCAGTAGTAAAATGGTTAGAATGCTTCAGTCAATATACAAACATGTATCAGCTTGTGTTAAGGTTTTTTTCAAATGTTTCAGATTTTTTCGAGGTTTCGCTTGGCTTAAAACAAGGGGAACCACTCTCGCCAATACTTTTTATACTCTTCGTAAATGACGTCACAGCAAACCTTGATTTTAACTCATTAACAGAGTACGACTTGCAACAGCTTTCTATTTATTTGTTGATGTTTGCAGACGATATGGTACTATTTACTACCAACCAGAAGAGTCTCCAGGCACAGCTAGATAGCTTGTATATTTACTCTGTTAAATTGGGGCTTAAGATAAATATTGATAAAACGAAAATATGTATTTTTAGAAAAAGAAAACAGAATATTGATTTTCAATGGTACATTAATGATACACCAGTGGAAACTGTGAACTCTTTTTGCTATCTTGGTGTGAAATTTAATTGTAATGGAGCTTTATCTGAAGCTATTAAGGCACTGTCTGATCAAGCACTTAAAGCTGTTAATGGTCTATATTCACTATTTTCTAGGTTAAAATTTGATGTTAAGACTAAATTGACACTCTTTGATCGTATAGTTGAACCAATTTTATTATATTGTGCTGAAGTATGGGGCGTATACGATACAAGTTGCTTAGATAGAATTCATATGAAATTTTGTAAAAGGATACTCGGTGTAAAAATGCAAACCCCAAATATGGCAGTGTTGGGGGAACTTGGAAGGTATCCTCTCTCAATACTGTGTAAAGAGAGAGTTCTAAAATATTGGTTAAAGCTTGTAAATAATCCAGATTCTATCATCACTGATATTTTTAGAGACCAATGTAACAATGTCAATTCTCCCCGATGTACAAACTGGCCCAAATATGTTAAAACTCTTTTAGAACAATTAGGATATGGATATTTATGGAACCATATAGCGCCAAATATTAACTATTTTCCAATGCTACAAAAACGGTTAAGAGACCAGTTTATACAGGAATGGCATGGTAGTATTACAAACATGCCAAAACTAGAATATTATTCAAGATTTAAAACGCTGTTTATGTTTGAACCATATCTCACAAATGTTGATAATGATTACTTAAGAAAATTACTCAGTTGTTTTAGAATGTCTTCACATTGCTTAGCTATTGAAACTGGAAGGTATAGTGGTATAGCTAGGGATCAAAGAATATGTCAGAATTGTAATTTAAATGTTATAGAATCTTAGTATCATGTGTTATTGACTTGTCCTAAATATAAAAACTTACGTTCAAAATATTTGCCAAAAACATTGTGGCCAAATCTGAAAATGTTTGACAATTTGTTGTCATCTGCTAAGAAAAAAGTCCAATGGAATATATGTAAATATTTGAAGGAAATTTATTTGTTAAGTGTTTGAAATCTTGATTACAAATTATTTATACGCATGATTTGAATGAACTGTATACTGTTCATTAGCCAAAGGCATATATATGTCGATTATGCTAATAAATGTTGTTGTTGTTGTTGTTGATATTATGTTCTAAATAAATTAATTGATTTATGTCACTGAAAGCCAAATTATGTTTGGTATATTGGACTTCTTGGCGAACAATAAACTATCCTGATACTAGTATCTCCATATAGATGTAACCTATCTCTATTTTATTACTACTGCAGTTTCGTTAAATACATTTTAGATTCCATTTTCGTCAGTCACTTCCCGGACTGAAAGTCTTGCTTGGACTTTATTGGTAGGACTAGTTGTACATAATATAAAAATTCTCACCGTCATAAAACATGAGAAAAACTATGATAACAAAATAAGGAAAATTACACTTATTTCAGATAAAGTCATATACAAGATATTCAGAGGACATTTGTACATAAACGCCTATTATGGTTCCTCCGATTCCAGTACCATCATTAACAAGGAACGCAACAGGTAAGATATTCTAGCAGTTTATCTCGCGAAATATCAATAGCTTAATATTTAGCTTTGCGGTGAAGTGCAGGCATCAATTGAACGTTTAAAAGATATTTGAATAAATGTTAATTAATTAGATTGATATAGCTATCACATATTGTTCTAGAGCACAGATTGTCATCACTACATTGGTTATCAATGTTTAAAGGCTATTGGAATACCAAGAACAACATCGATTTACATCTTTAAATATGTGTTTAACAGTCTGCTTGATAAAATTTGCTAGAAAAGTATTTTGAAATATCATTGAAAACTGAAAATTGTGACAACTCTCTTTACCAGTTGCATTGTAAAAGATATACTATGTGGACCTGTGACGAAGTTTGTGAAATTGAAAAATATTTAGGTCTGGTTTGAAAATGCAGTTGGTATTCCCATTAGAAGAAATTGTGCACCCCTTTTTGCAGATTTGTCTTTATATTGTATGTTGATGCTTTCTCCAAATACACATTATTACTGCATTTAATAATACATCACGCTTTCTGAATGCTATTCTTAATATGGATAACCCGTTTCTTGGTCAATTAATGGTTTGGTTATGATAATAATAATAATAATAATATCTTTTATTTCCTCCAATTCTGAAGAGCATAACATATATACATTGTAAATGTCAAACAACTGCAGCACAATTTTGAGAAGCATAACACGGCGGAGAATCACGTGATGTAAACAGTTGGGTGACACGGACAAAATGGCGTCTAGAAGAGCCGATTTTTATTTAAAAACAAGGTAATCTGGCACTTAATAATTCTTGTTTGTATTAGCATGTACCCTATCATATGCGGCTTTACTTCCGATTTATATTGATATCTGTTTTAAGGCTGAAATCCTTATACTTTCCGAGAACATTCATTGAATTTGACGAAAAGTACCCAAAAACAAGAATGATGGACTCCACGTACAGCTTGTATATTATAAATATGACCGTAAAATGGCGTGCTTTGTAAATAAATTGAACAATGTTTTCTCCCGAAATGATATCCTTCAAATTTCGAGAAAAAATGTCAAGGTACGTGGCACCTATAATGATTTTTTCTCCAATGATGGCCGTCACGTACATTTGGCGGTTTTCACGTACACCCGAAGTTTGGATGGTTTTCACGTACATAGTTTCCACTTTCCAAAACTTCTGTTTGAAAACATAATTTTGCGTACTCTAAGTTTACAAGAGTTTCTCATTTTATTACAGCAAAAAAGAGTATCTTTGCCAAACATGTGGGAAAAAGTTCAAGAGTTGATCCGGTGATCACGTGAGAAGGCACGAAAAAAGGGCTCCATACATGTGCTGCGGAAAAAGATTCTACAGCAAAGCAAATATGACGCGACATAGGTAATCTTAAGACTTTTATATTTAAAGTCACCCATATCTAATTATGTTTGGATATTTTAATACAAGAGCTATACAAACTTTCACTGTCTAAATTACCATTTTTGAGACAACAGAACTTACTGATGGCCTTTTATATACCTGGCGATTCGTTGACGCAATGGTCAATCAAAAAATTCAAATCTAGGCTAATAACAGATTCGCCACAAAAAATATTACAACTGAAAATTCCATAAATGGCAGGTGTAGTGCTCACGAAGAAAAGAAAGAACTTGAGTGTTCTGTTTGCGGGGCTGCATTCCCAGCAGACTCGGATGTGAAAAGACACGCAAGCGTACACAGAAAGCCAGAGTATGCTTGTCTCGAATGGTGAATGGAAACTAGGAGATAGCAACGGTATATCGATCACACAGCCGGACACACTGGAGAATAGAACCAGGCGTGTTCGTGCGGAAATATATATAGGTACCGCACAAACCTTTACAGACATAAGAAAACTTGTAACAAGTGAATACACACTTCTATTTGATAAAGATGGTGAACAGTATTCACTACCCGTGTGTTTATTTGGAATTATGTTTTAATGTTTAAATCTGTTTGTATATTTAAATCATTAAATTGTTTTAGTATTTACTTATATTGTGTTTTATTATAACGTAAAGAAAAGCTGTCGAGTGGCTAAATTCGTTGACACCTTTGTGGATGTCATGGCTTTTACACTCAATTTCCATGTGATTGTTTTGTCGATATTGCTGTATTGTCTGTTAGTAATATTTTCGTATTTTGAAAGAAAGTAATTGATTACCCAAGAAAATGTTCTTTATTTGACAAATTAATGTAATTTCTTCTTATTAAAAAGTTGTTAAGAATTTTGACATGAATCTATAAGAATTTCAGATACTGACTTTTTACGTTTATGAACTTTTTCTTTTAGTATCAGTATCTGTATGGCAAACCTGCATACAGCAATATCAAACCAAACATTGTTTTACAAGGTGCATTTTTGTATCTTTTTATATTTTCATCCTATTTGTATTTATCTGAGGTTTTAAACAAATTACCTGAGTACTGACAGGGGTGACCACAGAGAAGCGTTACATATTTCTGCCTCAGTCTTAGTTATGTTTGTGGTGGGAGACAAAAGTCCTCGACCCGGGCACTTAAGAATTATGACCATTGAATTGCCGAAGATACTGATGCTAGTGATACAGGTCTTGGTGCATTGTTGACTCAGATACATAATTGAGATGAAATACCAATCAAGATGATTAGGCAGTTGTAAAAGAAATGCGCTTTTCTCAAAAGCAGCAGCAGCTCTAATTTTTTAACTTCTGTATGTATTTAGAAATTTTCAGTGTCAAATACATTGTATGATCTCCGAGGTTTTATATAGACCTTTTGATATCTATCCAACTCTGTTTGAAATAAAGTGAAAATTAGATAATTTAAAAGTTTATGCCTCCAAACACGAGGTCAAAACAATAATATACTTTTAAACTTACAATTCTGTGCCTTTCGTTCCGTTACGAGTGACAGGTCTTATATCAGTTGTTGTGTTGTTAACGCTTGCTGTAACCTTCACACCACCACTGTTTTGTTAGAATAATACAGAATGATTTATTGATCTCAACAATAGAAATGACAAAAAATAAGTAAAAATAACACGAAAATAAAAAGATACAAAAATGCACCTGGCAAAACAATGTTTGGTTTGATATTGCTAAATGAAGGTTTGTCATACAGATACAGATATTAAAAGAAAAAGTTCATAAACGTAAAAAGTAAGTACCTGACTTTCTTGAAAATTCATGTCAACATTTTAAACAATTTTTCAATAAGAAAAAATTACATTGATTTGTTAAATCAAGAACAATTTCTTGGGTAACCAATTACTTTCTTCCAAAATACGAAAATATTACTGACAGACGATACAGTAATATCGACAAAACCATCACATGGAAATTAAGAGTAAAAATGTAAGAAGCAATTTACACGATTTTGAGTTTTTTTTTTACTTCCCGCAGCGGCAGACACTGACAAATGGATATTAAAAAACATAAGTAATTAAAACTATTTCCCTCACTTTAAAATTACAGAGTTATCAGGTATTAATAAAAAAATACTAAACTGCCATGTTGAAAAGAACCTTTTCATTGACCCATTTTCAAATGTTGTTTCAGACCTATGACACCCACAAAGGTGTCAACGAATTTAGCCACGCGACAGCGTTTCTTTTACGTTTAATGAAGCACAATATAAGTAAATCAGTAAATCATTAAAAACAATTGAAATGAATTAAATATACCAACAGATTTAAACATCAAAACATAATTCCAAATAAACACGCGGGTATTAAAGACTGTTCAGTGCACATCTTTTCTTTTATTTGTATTCACTTGTTACAAGTTTTCTTATGTCTGTAAAAGTTTGTGCGGTACTTATATACCTTTCTCCTGTGTGTCCAGCTATGTGATCGATAAACCGTTGCTAGCTCCTAATTTCCATTCACCATTCGAGACAGGTATTCATACTCTGGCTTTCTGTGTATGCTTACATATCTTTTCATATAGAGTTTGTTGGAAATGCAGCCCCGCAAACAGAACACTTATGTTCTTTCTTTTCTTCGTGATCACCACACCTGTAATTTATGGAATTTTCAGTTGTAATAATTTTTGTGAAGAACCTGTGAATTTCTTGTTTGACCATTGCGTCAACAAATTGCCAGGTATATAAAAAGTAATCAGATGTCTCAAAAATGGTCATTTAGCTAGTGAAAGTTTGTATAGCCCATGTATTAAGATATTTATTCAAACATAATTAGATATGTGTGACTTTAAATATAAAAATCTTAAAATTACCTATATCGCGTCATATTTGCTCTGTTGTAGAATTCTTTCCCGCAGCACCTGTATGGAACCCTTTTTCTCGTGCCTTCTCACGTGATCACTTAGGCCGGATCGGCTCTTAAATTTTTTCCTACATGTTTGGCAAAGATGCTTTTTTTTGCTGTAATAAAATGAGAAACTCTTGTAAACATAGGGTACGCAAAATTATGTTTTCAAACAGAAGTTTTGGAAAGTGAAAACTATGTACGTGAAAACCATCCAAACTTCGGGTGTACGTGAAAACCGCCAAATGTACGTGACGGCCATCATTGGAGAAAAAATCGTTATAGGTGCCACGTAGCTTGACATTTTTTATCGAAATTTGAAGTATTGTTCAATTTATTTACAAAGCACGCCATTTTACGGTTATATTTATAATATACAAGCTGTACGTGGAGTCAGTCATTCTTGTTTTGGGGTTCTTTTCGTCAAATTCAGTGAATGTTCTCGGAAAGTATAAGGATTTCAGCCTTAAAACAGGTATCAAAATAAATCGGAAGTAAAGTCGCATATGATAGGGTACATGCCAACAAAAACAAGAATTATTAAGTACTAGATTACCTTGTTTTTATATAAAAATCGGCTCTTCTAGACGCCATTTTGTCCGTGTCACCCAACTGTTTACATCACGTGATTCCCCGCCGTGCATAATATATACATAATACATAATGAATGTAAACCAAAGTTACAATATATGCATGTACATCGAGATCAGCACATTGTAAACAATGTTATACACGTTAATTTAAGTCATTTTTAGATTAGAAGTTCAAGTTCAGAAATTATAATGATTAATTATCTAAGCGTCAAATGCACCTGGACTTAACTCGAAATCGAAAACATAAATCCAAGGTGTTGAGCTTACAAAAACGACAATGCCAATGAATAACCTAATCTCAGTCTAAGTGCGAAAGCGAAATATTTAGACACAGACAGATTATTAAGGTTTCATTATTATACGTATTTTCGCATTCTATATACGAGAGTATTGAATACATAATCAATTATATGCATAAAAACGTTCAGTGCACTATCAACAACCTACTATACTACAATATTAAACAGATTACATATGATCAAGAAAACGTCTAAATGAATTCATGTATAAGTACAAAAACAAACAAGAGGGCCAAGATGGCCCTAGGTCGCTCACCTAAGAAACACACCATAACAGTGTAAAACATGTTTGACCTAGTGATTTCATGGAAACAAATATTCTGACCAATTTTCATTAAGATAGGACCAAAAAATTGGTCTCTTGCGATAAAACAAGCATTTTCTTAGATATGACCTAGGTTTTGACCCTAGATGACCCATGTTCAAACTCGACCTAGATTTTATCAAGGCAATCATTCTGACCAAAATTCATGAAGATCAACTGAAAAATACAGCCTCTATCACATACACAAGTTTTTTCTTTGATTTGACCAAGTGACCTAGTTTTTGATCTCAGATGACCCATATTCAAATTTTAACTAGATTTGATTAAGGCAATCATCCTGACCAAATTTCATAAAAATCAATTGAAAAAAAAAACAGTCTATCGCATACACAAGATTTTTCTTTAATTTGACATAGTGACCAAGTTTTTGACCTTAGATAACCCATATTCAAACCCGACCTAGATTTCATCAAGGCAATCACTTTGACCAAATTTCATGAAGATCAACTGAAAAATACATCCTGTATTGCATACACAATGTTTTTCTTCGATTTGACCTAGTGACCTAGTTTTTGACCCCAGATGTCCCATTTTCGAAGTCAGTCTAGATTTTATCAAGGTAATCACTCTGGCTAAATTTCATGAAGATCAGTTGAAAAGTACAGCCTCTATTGCATACACAAGGTTTTTCTTTGATTTGACCTAGTGACCTAGTTTATGACCTCAGATGACCCATTTTCAAATTTGGTCTAAATTTCATCAAGGTTATCATTCTGACCAAAATTCATGAAGATCAATTGAAAAATACCGCCTCTATCGCATATACAAGGTTTTTCTTTGATTTGACCTAGTGACCTAGTTTTTGACCCAAGATAACCCATTTTCAAACTCGGCCTTGACTTTATCAAGGCAATCATTCTGACCAATATTCATGAAGATCAATTGAAAAATACAGCCTCTATCGCATACACAAGGTTTTTCTTTGATTTGACCTAGTGACCTAGTTTTTGATCCTAGATGACCCATTTTCGAACTCGGCCTAGATTTCATCAAGGTAATCATTCTGACCAAAATTCATGAAGATCAGTTGAAAAATACAGCCTCTATCGCATACACAAGCTAAATGTTGACGGACGACAGACAGACGACAGACGGACGACAGACAGACGACGGACGCCGACATCGAGCGATCAGAAAAACTCACCTGAGCAATGTGAGCTAAAAAACGAAAACAGTCAGACTAATGTTGGCTTGACCAGACAAAAACCTTTAATTCGGTACTTAGAAAACAGGTTTTATGAGATGATTCATGTGTTCTCAGAAAAACGTTTTATAACAACACAAAGTCTACGATAAAAAATATAAATATTTATAAACAAAAACGTAAGAAAATATGTCATTAACTGAAACTAAACAGTCATTCAATATGTTATTATAAATTGCAACATATACGCCGCAATAGTTTAGCAATGTTATAATGTTTCAGACAGTATTCATAAGTTTCTTCAGCCATTCTTACGAAGTACCAACATTGCTCCTTTGGAGACAAGGAAAGTATTTGTATGAACTCCATAATACCACGCTCTTTTATCATTGCGTCCCATAACTGAAGCTGAATTAAGTAATTCTCCGTACAAAAGCAAATCAGGTGCATAGTTATGTCGTCTGTCAAATATCCACATTTGTCACATCTCTGATTGAAACTCGTAGATATAGCTTGAGCAATACAGTTCATTATAAATGTGCACATTGACAGAAACTTTGGATTTACTTTGGGAATTGACCACAGTATGCATTGACGTTCAACAGTTATATCGCGCAAATCAGGTCTGTTCTCATGAATTCGAGTCACACGCTGAGCTGTCTCTGTATGCAATACCGCATTTTTCAAAATAGATTTCCAGACATATTTCGGCAGCAAATGAGCGGACAAAATAAATTCTATTAAGAAAGCTTCCAATTCGTATTTTTGAAATAGTTTATATATATCCGGCATGAAACCATTTCAGTTTTGGATTTACATTTCTCTGTTAAATTTTACTTTTGTTAATTTACCCCATCTGGATGGGGATGTTCTAAAGATAACATCTTACTGTATATATATTATATATTTTTCACTGAAAACTGTAGTCTTTCAAACCTAGAGTCAAAAGAGGATGGTTTCAGCGTTTATTATATTTTCCGGTACTTCGGGATCATGGACTCCATTTATAACCTGTGAAATAGATTTTCGCTGAAACCAGTGCTACGCGGCGAATGAGGTGTTTTCTTAATCAAAGTAAAACTATTATTATTTTGCCTGGTTTTATTCTATGCTTAGAAAGGATCGTCTTACAGATTTTATTAACTTCAACAACAGCAATCTTTAACCACAATAAAGTGCCATATGGTGGTTGTAAATTGCCGTCACATACTTGATTTCAGTGCTATATTTTCTTGTTTCTTAAGAATCATGGAGTCTATTCAATATCATTGTGATAGAGTTCTAGGGGGCATGAGAGATGTTGCTCTCATGAACAGATTCAATGAAGGCGAGCCTGCTATTATTTTGCGTGTTTGCAATCTATTCTTCTAAAAGAATCTTCTTAAAGCTTTTTTTGCAGGAGATAATATATACCAAATCAACTAAGCCTACAATAAAATTTTACCGGGGTTGTCTCCATTTTTTCCCAAATATTTTACCTAGGATCATTTTTTTTTCAGTTGAAATAACTGTTGTTTAGACTGAACGCTTTGATGCAGTTAACTTCCCATATACCTAAATAGGTAGTGACCACTTGAAGTTTGTAGTTTTGGTTCCATCGTATATTGTTTTGGGATTTTGTTAACAAGCATATTTTTATATTCTTTAGTTGGAAATGATGTGATACAGGAGAACAGAAGACTGATAGAGTTCATATTGTGCATCCACTGTAAAACACGAAACAGAGAAGTTTTTTACATTCCATATGGACATTTCTTATACTGTAGTATCTGCGACAATCTAATGTATCACAGAAACTGCCCTTTATGTCACGCCAGAATAAGAGGATCTGTCCTTAAAGGGCAATAGTTTCAGTGTGCCATTTGGGAAATATAAGTTTGTGATACAACATTTATTTACTTTTATCTTCTTAACTCGGACTACGCAGAGGTTTTGTCCTATGCGTTCCGCCACACTTTATTATTATTCAGTAGGTTACGTGAATGAACGTTAAGCAATAGAGTGAAAGAGTGAAGATATTGTAATATTTATAAAAATGTGTTTTCATAATTGCCACAGACCGGAAGATAATAAGACAAATCTATGATCGGTGTTATTATTAAAACACATATTCGTTGGCAATTTTATAATATAACCACTTTAAAGACATGTGTCTAAATGATAATGTCACGCGCTGGTGGTTTGCTTAGTTAATTACGTTTATGGCGTTGCCATATAAATAGCACGTCAAGGCTGTATTAGAACGGGCAGTACGGGTAAAATAGAAAATGTGGAAACTCCACAGGTCGCTCAACACAACAAAAACGAAATTGTTGCAGGCTCGGTTTGATTGAGCCTGTTCATGGACGGTAGTTGTTATGCATTCTACCGTCCACGCCCTCTGGCCCCGGTTTGAGCAGAACTCAACATTTACACATGTTAAAAGTACAAAAAGCAATTTAGAGACATCAGATGTATTCAAACGGCGGTGAACATGGAACCTTCAATGATACACGTGTTGAGGCGTGTAATTCCATGAAGAGCGGCGTTTGGTCCCCAGATAAAATAAAGGGTTTGCCTAAACGAGAAAACAATGGACAGAACTAAACAAACTGGAATTTAGGAAGGGGATCTGAGGTTATGGAGCCTGCGTATCACAGGAACTGTCAAAAGACAAAATTAAAAAGCAGGTGAGTCCTGTACTGTTCATTCCTTACAGACCTGCCAAATTATGTGCTGGCTGGTATAGTAATGTATGGGTAGCAATATAACGTATTTATCAGTAATGTGTTCATAAAGATTTGTTGCTTTCAAGTGTCAGCTTGGGTTAAGTGATCGTTTTTCGATGGAAGCAGTGTTAAAATATTCTAAGGTGTTATAGGATTTTTCACTCTGAGATACCTAATTTTAGAGTCATTGTCAACTTTGATTGAGCTAGTTCTTCATGAAGATAAAGACGATTCCAAACAAAAAGCTTGCTAAAATGCCCAGATACACATTTACATAATTCCATTTTTGGTAGTTAATTCATGGAGCTCAACTACATTTTTATAACCGTACAAACAAATTATGTTTTGTTACTTGTTTATATATCAGCACCTTAATCAAACTTACGTAGCAAAGTTATTTATCAATTTATGCCAGTGAAGTTTGTATTGAATATAGAAAAAAGTAGAACTTTCCAAAGGTGTCCAGCTGACTTCGTTTATATCATACTTCTTTGTTTATGGTTTATGTATTTCTATCATGTTTGTGTGCTGACACATATATTTTCTTATATCTATTGATGTTTACTAAGATTATTTTTCTTTTCATTCTGTAGTAATTTGAATGTTTTAAGGCCTAGATTTTGGCAGTGGGCCAAGGGATTGCTGTCTTCACCATCACAGTATGTTTTTTTTTTTGTTGTTTTGGGTTTAACGTCGCAACGACACATTTTAGGTCATATGGCGACTTTCCAGCTTTGATGATGGAGGAAGACCCCAGGTGCCCCTCCGTGCATTATTTCATCACGAGCGGGCACCCGGGTAGAACCACCGACCTTCCGTAAGCCAGCTGGATGGCTTCCTCACGTGAAGAATTCAACGCCCCAAGTGAGGCTCGAACCCACATCGATGAGGGGCAAGTGATTTGAAGTCAGCGACCTTAACCACTCGGCCCAATCACAGTATGGTTCCAATAAACAAGGGTCATTGTTTATTTGAGAGTCAGTCTACCTTTCAAGTGTATCAATTAGTGAGGAGGGGAAACAAAAATATTTATTTTAAATTAATGAATAATTTATAACATTTAAAGTTACACTAGGTTTGTTTTTGCATTTCTATGTAAAGAAATATATTGTGATCAAACACAATAATAAAATAATCAAAATAATAAAATAATGAGAAACTTTTTTTTCCAAATTCTGTCTGGAGAATTGTGATATTTCAGAAAAATGTGACTTTCACTCATCTAAAGCTGGCGGAATACTGTAGATAACATTTGTCTAAAATTAAAACCAATATGTGCATTTCAAAGTTACAAAGCAAAGCATGATAAAAGTTACTTTTGGCAACATACTAAAAATGAAAATTTTTTAATTGAGTATAGATGGAACACAATAATTTTATACCAATTGGTTTGTCAGCACAAAGAACTAATGAAATTTTCACTATATTTGTGTTTTATTATCATTATTATTTTCAACTAATCAGGACAGAGATTTATTTCGCACTTCTTGTTATTGTTATCTGTTATTTTTGACTAAGGTTTTATTTAAATGTCTTCAGTACTTTTGAAGATATGCTTTGAATAAGGAAATGTTTTGAAAAGTCAAGGAATAGGTGTGGTTCTTGTCCTCTACTTTCTTTTATTGCCGTCTGTCTAAATTCCAAGTTTCATTGAACAGAAACTTTGCTTTTGAAGTTTGAAAATTGTAAATGATCCTCTCTTTCGTGCATAAAGTCTTCTCGAAAGAAACAGATTGTCAGACCTTCCAAAGATTTCATAGAAAAAATCCACTAAGCGTTCCAATACCAAAATAAAAACAAGAACTATATAAAAACAGTGCACATAACTTTTTAAAAAAAGTTTGCAACTGTGGATGGGGCATGGGGCAGAGGAACGGTTGTAATGTGGGAAGGGAGCTGAGGTACACTATTCTACTTTGAGAAAGACAATAAAGTGAAAATGTTAGTATTAAAAGAAAAATAGACAAGAGGTGGGGGAGATAGGGGGAGGGGTGTTTACTTACACTATGGAACACATATCGAGAAACTTAAGTAAATAAAACTTGCAATGTTTGTTTTAAAACACGAGGGCGTATAATGTGTGTCATAGCCATAGGAACAGGAAACTTGGCCCCCAACTTTGTAACACTGCTTTTTACCCCTTTTGACACATCTGACCAGATAACGTGAAAGTCAGGTCAAAAATGTGGCTTCTGTAGTGTTAAAATGGCTTTTCTAAATACGAAAAAAGGGAATAACTTTACCAAAATGATAGCAAGAAATATGAAACATATGCCATTCAGTTGGTATTATCATTTCAATTTCACTATGATGTCATGGTTACTTGTCATTCAACAGTGAAAACTTGTCATTCGGCATTCGACAGTGGTAACAAATAAACAAATGAACATTTCAGCGGGGAAAAGCTTAAATTGTGCTTATTAGTTCCTTGTGGTGTCATTTGTTATTGAACCTGGATAAGAAGGAAAACAAGTATTTGTAAAACTAATTAAGTCCCCCTGTCAAGACTCATTGACTTCAAAAAATAACTTAGAAGACCACCTTACAAAGTTGCATATAAGATTTTAAGGCACACGCCTTGGAAATCTTAAGATAATTGTTGTTTCAAATGCTTCGATTCATATGTGCTTATAGGCATTTGTGATAGTATCTTACTGGTTCGAGAACGTCTCTGAGAAAATTTGGGTAAATGAAATGTTGAAATGCCAGAAAACTGTTGTTTTCAAGCCAAACATTGTTTTGTCTTCATTCATATAGTTAACTTGAACATTTTAAATCGAATTGGAATTAATTTAACCACGACTGTGTTATAGAATTATTAATTAACTACTGGTATATTTATATTTCAATACTCAGATAGAAAATGTGGAAACTTCGCAGGCCGCTCAACACGACAAAACTCAATTTCTATCAAGTTTAGTCAATATCTCTATATTCTTACGTTCGCATCACTATTACATTATTTCGAAAATTGACCTCATAACCTGAAGACCCCTACTAATCATCTAATTTTTCATCAACTTTTCTCTCAAACCAAGCACACCCCGATTATTTTTACAATCAACGAGTAGATATTGCAATTTTCACTTTTCAGAATACAATAGAAGTATTTTGTTTCTTGTCGCAAGAAAATATCACACGTTGAATAACCGATAACAGTAAGCCATAGTTTTAACTTATTTTATAGTATGTGGTACATAAACCAACCGAATAAATCAGTTGTCTGTAAGATTGTCATGAAATAATTTTTGTGACCGGTATTTACTTAAATATTTGACCAGCACGTGTTTGAACATTGGTACCATAATAAAATTAGTAGAAAGATATGCATGAATGAAATTCCATCTAACTACAATATCTCTCTTGAGGAATAAGAGACAGACCTATAAAGATATACCCTTTTAAAAATCAACTCGGCGAGACCTTTCGAACGCTACTGGTGCAACAGCGCAAGCAGGGCAAGTCAGTTGTGCAATGTAACATTTCGTTTAACACGAGCTATTAAGAAAAGTTATTAATTAAGCATGAAAGCACTATTTCTAGATACATACATGGCGCTAAGTGCCGCCTCGATATGACGTCAACAGAATATCGTTGTAATGATGTAAATATTGCTAATCATATTAGGATGTTTCATAAACTGCGGTTCAAGAGTTTAATGATGACAATTTAAAAGTCGAGGAGGCGGAAAAGGAGAAGAAGGACGAGAAGGAGGTTGACGGGAGAGTAGAAAAGGTGGAAATGAGGTAGGAGTCGGGTTGGTGTTGGGGCGGAAGAAGCAGAGTCGGAAGTGGGATCTCATCCAGTGTTCTAATATTTTTGTACAAAGTCAACAATATGATCTTGTCCATATACGGAATTATAAAGTAATCAGAACTGTTAAAAGTGACCATCTAGAACATACCTTAACGTTATTTACTATACTTAATCCTGGGGGAACATTGTGTTCGGATAGGTCGTTCGAGAGAATCAAGTTGTCCTTGTAAAATACATAAAAATCTGTGTTCAAGCTAGGTGAATACTAAAATGTATCACCTTTATAGAAAGGCACTACCCCATCCGGGCTATCCATAACCTGAAAGTCGTAGAGTGGTCTGTTGCCCATGGAATACTAAGAACACTGTGTAACTAATGGCGCTTTTGGAAACTGTAGCGCTGGCTGCCTAGCTAGCATTGTTTTTTAGCATTTAGAAGGAAATCAAAATCTAAGGCAAATATGGAGAGTGTGGCAACTGCTTGTCTAGCTGGTCACGTAATTGCTGTTGTTAAATATTGTCCCTGTAAAACTTTCCAGTAAAATATTTGTCGGATGCACTGGGTATTTGCACGCCAGAATTGAAGAACATTTTGAAGCTTTGAGTTCTGTTCTTTTTGCGATTGCTATTCATTGCCCTTTTGGTCTTTATTTGCGCTTGAAGTTCGAAATTACATACCCATTTGTAACCCCCTGTTAAAAGTAAACGTTCTTTATTCTGCATTCTGAAAGATGTTTAAAAAACTGCACCCTTTAGACATTTTGCTCTTTGGTAAAAAGATGGGGAACCTACCTTGCACATACATTCAATGATTTTAAGTGTTTAGTCTGAAAATCATGAACATTTAAATGCACAGTGACGCAACTGTTTTGGAAAATATATATCTCGAGTCGTTCTGCTACAATGGCTGCTACAGCAATTATGCTTTGATAGAATCGCTGTCAACACCAATTTCAGAAGGAATCAACCTCGAATTTAGATATTTTAGTTGTGTTGCAAAAATTAAAAATGCAATAAATAGTTTAAAACAAACGCAAACTCATCACACATTGCTTTACCTCGTAGACAAATGATATAATTTTGGAATTTCACAAGTTATTCTAATTTTCTGATACTCTGGATGCCCAGGACAAACCTAAATTATAATTATGGTCCAGTATACCTGAGCACACCTCACTAAAATGATTATAATTTTACTATGAACATGCCGATTTTTACAATTTATATAGCATTTTGTTCCCAATAAATTGCTTTATAATGTGCCGAAAACAGCATCTAAAAATGATAAGCGGTTACGGAACTACTGGACACACGGCATCACGTGCGCACATATTCCTGCATTATTCATTAAATGAAATAGAAAATGCAAATGACAGACAATTAGTACATTAATTTAAATATATACTGACTTTAGTGAATTATATGCGATACCTCCGTATAGAATAAAACCTTTATCAATATGTTTAATCTTTAATTACATTATACAACTATCATCATTGTATTTTTGTCATAGTAAGTAAATAAAAACTTGTCATGAATTTTTCTAAATTCATTTTTGTAACTGTCATAGTGTAATGTATTATTCAATCATCAAAGATGAACATTTTATATATTTTGACGTAATAAAAAGTATGAATCTTGAGAATTGTGCAGAAACAATGAAGATGTAAAATATGACCTTTTTTCTTAAAAAGGCATATATTTCAATGTCTGCGAGCGCTGACTGTATGCTGGAAAATTAAAGACACAATTGCATTGGAACTAAATGTGATATACATTAGACGTTTGAAATGTATGGAAGTCAATGACGTACTTTTAGCACAAGCAATGTTATATATAGCGGAATGGAAGCCGTTATTCGATTCAAAATTGTTGGGGATTCTAACATATGATTAAACTTTATTTATTTCTTATGATTTCTTATCATATTGGCAGGAACAGCGTACAAAAGCATTTATAACCGTTTGAACAGACAAGTACCAACCTAATATGGATTATCAGTGACTCATATTAGATTGACAATAAAACGCAAAATATACATAGTCCAATAGCTGACAAAATGAAAATACATGTATCATTAATATTATCTTACTTTTTCATTTCTGTTTTCATGTATTAATGAACAATTTGTTGTTTAAGCATTAGTTTGAATTTAAGCATAAAGGTTGTTATTGAAAGAAAAAAAATCATTATATAAGCAAAGTGTAGAATAAAGTTATTTTGCTTTGCAATTTGAATGGTACGAATATCATTGTATTTAAGAAAACTTCCCTATAATTAGCAATCAGTCTTTTCTTTTGATTTTGTCTTTGTGTTTTCCTTTCGTTCACCGCCTTTATCTAAAAAACATTACGTAGTTTCTTTTGTGCAGTTGTTATATATTTTACCCTTAGCGTTAGCTTTTCAAGGACACAATCAAAACATAAATTATTGCGCCACTATGGCCCTATATCGCTTACCTAAGTAGCGCAAACAATCCAGGTGGTACTACATTACAAGAGATTCTTTTGAAGCTATACATTTTGACGAAGTATCATGCAGAGCAAGTAGATCATACGGCATCTTGCGAATTTAAACGGGTCAAAAGAGTCCCGAGTTTCAAATTGACACATCTGTCTAAAGACAAATATTTCGAGCAGGTTCATGTTGATATACAAAATATAGTATCTAAATTGTTAAAAAACACTTTAATGACGCCTAGCTTTTAGCCCACCTGAGCACAAAGTGTACAAGGTGAGATATTGTGATCGTCCATTGCCCGTCGTGGGCAGTCGTCCGTCCGGAGTGTCAATTTGGCAGTCTAAGCCCTAGAGATCAAACTTTTGGCTCAATACTAGTATCAGAATATTATCATCATTAAAACTTGGACATCACTGGATTACTCACTAAGTTAATCAATATGAAAACTCCTTAAGCATCATAGATGCCAAATTGTTTAGTTCATCTTCAACAATCTTTGTCAGAATGTTTGTATCTAGGTAAGATTTGAAACTTGGTTACCTGAGGTTTTAACGTAACGAGGTCAAATCATAGATAGACACTGTTAACATTCTAAAGATTATTCAAGAAATGCTGCTGATAATGTGCTCAACCGGTGAAGTATGGCAATTTTGACAAAGTGAAACTTTAAGAATTATTCTTAGTAAATACAAAGCAATATAAAGTTTTCAATGATTTTGTTGTTGTCCCTTATATATCTCAAGTAAATTTTATGCAGATTGCTGAAGACATCTGGCATCTAAAGCGTTCACAATCTAAAATATGAAAACCGTGATTTATTCAGGGGTCATTTTCCTGCTGCGATCGAACTTGACCGAGATCTTGTAGCAGTTTGGTCTTGTGATGATCGCTCAAGAAATGACGTCTATGCTGTTTTATTAGAAACGTTTTTGACGACAGACGTATGGTAAGGCAGACGGACGAACGGACAAGTATGTAATACTTGTGTTCACATCAATTTTCCTTGGTAAACTAGTATCAGGTTAGTACATTGTTCGCCATGAAGGCCAATATACCAAATATAATTTGGTTTTCAGTGGCATAAATCAGGTAATTTATTTAAAACATAATATCATAACGTAGTAAAACATTGTTTGAAACACGTTATTTAAATTATCTGAATTTTTATTTTATATCACAGTTTATGAAATAATAAAATAATAAATATGTTAACCACCTCGATCGCCTAGTGGTCGAATGTTCGCTACGAGTGCTGGAGAATTTGGGTTTCAATCTCAAGCTGCGTAATACTAAAGACCTTAGATATGTACCAGTAGCTCCCTTGATTGGCGTTTAGTGTTGTGGAGGATTCCATCTAAGCCGTAAAACAGACTTAACAACTAGAGATAGTACCTAAGTTTTTCAGATCATAAGTTTGAAGTTAAAAAGCTTTGAAATGAAGACAAATGTCCATATATTTCTCAAAAACAGAAATATAGACAATATTTTAACCAGAAGTGCGGAGTTATGAGCATTTAATATTTTCATGATAACGAAACTACTGTGATCAAGGACATGTAACTCTTCTTGAACACAGAGAGCATAAACATCAAAGGGACATAATATAGTCAATATTTTCTAATTGGGTGCATTTGATTTAACATTCAACTTTGATCTGGATTGCTAAATACTGATCCATGATACTGTGTGCTAAAAATTTAGAACATCTGGAACAGTCTATTAACAGAAAAACTATGCTTTAGCAGAATCTAAATAGTTAAGCTCTAACTGGGACTCGAACCCAGGACCTCTCACACCTAAGACAGACACTCTACCACTTCCCTATAACAGCAGCAGCTAATAGCTATGCAGTTTAATTGCTGGATTACATTGCGTGAACTGGAACAATAATCGGTGAACTCCGGATTATCGGCGTATTCGCTTTGTTACCTAACGGCATTTTTTGTGTAAAGAAAAAATATAATCTAATGCTGCCAACGTCATAATTGGTCAAATCTGCCCAAATTTCTCTGACGTGCTGTTCAGAGTATGAACTTTCTAACTGGCAGTACCAGTGAAATATTACTTACACTGAATATTTTATATTTGCCCTTTTTGCAGCTGCCGAACGGCAAAGACGATAAGATTTGTCCAAATATAAGTAATTATTTTACTAGTTTTGAGAGAATTTCAATTAATGGGAAATTACAGTTACAAACTAAATACCTTTCTGCAACACATGGAGTCATTAGCATTCACTGTCAATCAGTATTATGACTAAGATCGACTGTCATTCATTCATTTCAAAGTTTTATAGACAGAGTCCGTTGTTTACATTTTTATCGTAACCGGTACACTTGTAAAAATCACTTTAGTTTGAAAAATCAAAGTATGCGAAGAGCTATGGTACGGTCTCTATAACAACCGACCTGAAATAAATTATGAATGAAAGGTATATATTGTGCTGTACAGAACTACGAAAACAAGATTTTACATGTTTTAAACTCTCTAAATTAGGTTTAATTAGCAAAAAATCCTCAAATAGATATTGTGTTTTAAATATATATTTTTTTTTATTGAACATCATTTCATCTTTCCGATAAATAAGCTTAAGCGGGTACTTAAAAATATCTAGGAAATGTATAAGGAATATAATTAACTGTCAATAGTTTCAGCTGCTACAGAGATAAATATTTTCAAAGCAATATTTTCACTTTTTAGCCCACCTGAACACGAAGTGCTCAAGGTTAACTTTTGTGATCGCCCTGTGTCTGTCGTCCGTCGTCGTCCGTCCGTCCGTCGTCAGTCGTCCGTCCGTCGTCTGTCCGTCGTCAACAATTTGACTGTTAACACTCTAGAGGTCACAATTTTGACCCAATCTTAATGAAACTTGGTCAGAATGTTACCCTCAATAAGATGTTGGATGAATTTGATATTGGGTTATCTGGGGTCAAAATCTAGGTCACCAGGTCAAATCAAGGGAAAAGCTTGTTAACACTCTAGATGCCAATTTTATTACTATATCTTCATGAAATTTGGTCAGAATGTTAATCTTGATGATCTCAGTGTCCAGTTTGAATCTGGGTTATGTAGAATCAAAAACTAGGTCACCAGGTCAAATTGAAGGAAAAGCTAGCTATCACTGTAGAGGCCACATTTATGACCATATCCTAATGAAACTTAGTCAGAATGTTAACTTTTGACGATTTATAGGTCAAGTTCAAATCTGGGTCAGGTGGGGTTAAAACCTAGGTCACTAGGTCAAATCAAAGGAAAAGCTTGTTAACACTGTAGAGGCCACATTTATGACTGTATCTTCATGAAACTTAGTCAGAATGTTAATCTTGATGATCTTTAGGTCAAGTTCGAAGCTGGGTCATTTCGGGTCAAAAACTAGGTCATCGGGTCAACTCATAGGAAAAGCTAGTTAACACTTTAGAGGCCACATTTATGACCATATCTTAATGGAACTTGGTCAGAATGTTAATCTTGATGATCTTTAGGTCAATAGGTAGGTGAGCGATATAGGGCCTTCATGGCCCTCTTGATGTGAAGAAACGAGAGTTTTGCACAACAATTTGTGAAATAGATACGTACTCTTGCAAAAAGTGATAATGCAGCCATAACTTCTTATAGTTTTGATAGGGAAACAATCCTATAGGGATCGATTCCTCTGCAGTAATATGCGATATACCGAATGAGATATATACTATCGAATTAAAAAAATGTGTCCTTCCGGCACGTGCACATAGCATCTGACTTCAGATGTTTTGGAAGAATACAATTTTTTCTTGTGCCTAATAAGCGCCCACATAACTTGTACGAACCGCAACGTCTCCTGCATCAGTACAAAAAAGTGTTGTTTTTATTCCAACTGATAGTGAATCGATCCTACGATATATCGAATAAGATATTTACTAGATAATTAAAACAAGTGTCCTTCCGTTCTGTCATTAGACAGTTCTTTTCAAATCATATGGGATGAGCTGAAGCCGGATGGATTCCCGATTGGGGCAGTGCCCTATTTCATATATATAAAGACAGTCTTATCGTCTGAAATAAAACAAATCATAATATTTATCAGTTTACCGCATAAACTTGCAATGACGTTCTAAGTAGTACCACTTATTGATTTGTCTTTTTGTGAATTTTGGGTATATATCTATTCTGCGCAAACAGTATACACTTGTAAGTTGTTGTAATTAGGGGCTACGCTCTTTGAGCGTGGCTGTTCCTGATTGATCATTGGCCTTGTGTGTAGGTCAGTGCAATCTAAAACAATTTTTGTGAAGAAGGTGTAAGTGAAAGAAGTAATAAAGCTTTTTCAACAGTTAATTTTAAAAGAAATACGACCACATTTCCTTTCCATAATTACATGCTCATTTTTTATTAGGTATTGACTTGTTTAATCCAGTTTCAGCTGGAATGCCACAATATTAGTCCAGTATTTTTTTTCTTTTGTTCTCGCATAATAATGAAACTTTATAAAAGGGTGGACTAAACTTGTTGTTTAAGATTGCAAAGATTACAAAAAAACAACTATTCTTTCAGTCAGCATGTATCTGTACTTCAAATCTTCTTTATGAATTAGTTAAACAATGTTAACACCAATCACAGTGACGTGTCCACATACAGGGACTTTTCTTCACATTCGTTTCATATCTTCCTTGTTGATATCGTTGGGTTTAAATTTCCCTGACCGCTTAATTCAGCGTATGCAATTTTTTGGAAGTATTTCATGTTCCGACGGGCACTGTTGTCTGTAACAACCATTATAAAAGAAAATTGACACGCTGTTTTGTTATACAAGAATATATGTAAGAAATATATATAATTAAATCATGCTTCCAGTTGTGGTTCAATATATTATTTACGTTCATTCCTCAATTAACCCCAGAAAGGCGGAAGATGATAATGTCTGTTTCACAAGTTCAGTAATACTCATATATAATTCATTCACACTACAATGATGTAACCGACGTGCTCTCTCGCTCGGATTTTATGAAAAAAGAACAAAAAAAAACAAGAACAGCAAACCAAAAAAAAAACAACAACAAAAAAAAACAACAGTAACATAAGGCAATAATGTTCAGCAATCTGAATTTTACTTCACCCAGCATAGAAAAGGTATTACAGCATACTTCAATTGCGTGGTCATTTGTCTTGTAAAATGTGCTGATAACATTTGGAAGGATATTTACTATGACTAGAAATACTTGACAGCAAATTATGTAAAATGAAATTAATAGAAAAAGTGGAAACTCTACAGGTCGCTCAAAACGACAAAAACGAAAATGTTGCAGACACACTTTGATTGAGCCTTTTCATGGACAGTATGTTCAAAGACTATTGTTACGAAATATGCGAATCAAACAGTTTTTGTTTATATTTAATTTGAACCATTCCTTGCTAAAGATTGTCGTAGATTTCAACTTACCTTTGTTATAGTATTTGTTTAAAAGTTGTCTACACCTAAACATATTTAAGATTTAGAGATGAAAACTTTTGATAAACCATTTGCGATGTTTTATTCTTTTCTTTTTTTTTTTTCTTTTTTTTGCAAACAAAATTATTACCACGCATGTCCTTTCATGTAATGTATATATCTATGAACGAGTTTGGTCATTATTTATTATATACAACACTATCTTTTTGTCAAAATATTAACTTTATACAAACAAATGACTAATGGCTAAGTATTGAGGAGTAAGCTACAAGCTTGTAATAAGACTTTCCTGAATAGATCAACATTTCCGTTTTATCAAATGATATAGCGCTTCCAGATCTCCTTTCCGAATAAAAACAACAAAGAAATGCAACGGTCTTTAGGTGCCTTCTACAAACAATTAATTATCACGTAAAATGACCATTTAAAATAAGATTTGTTCAGACCAATGTTTTTCAACGTCTTTCAATGTCTAAACTAGGTAAGGTTAAACATACTAGTATGTACATCTGAAATATTAGCCTAAATGTATTAAGATACAATTTATGTTTTCAGTCTTCACTTATTTCACTAATATAAGTAGTAGTCCGTCGTTTGTGAATTGTCATAAAAAATGATTTTGTTAACTCGATGATTGAAACAACTAAAACGTATGATATTCCTATTACTTAAGAATGGCTTCTTTACAGAACACTGCTCAGATTATGTTAACACTTATGAATATGTTTGCCAATCTAGTGCCCAGCTGTCTGTCTGTCACTTAAACCATTTGTCCTCCTGTAATAAAGTGTAGTAGTATTTAGTATGCTGATGAAGGGTCATTAATGAAATGTTACATGTAATATGTCTCGCCAAAGTCTGGGAAAATTGTAATAAGAGATATGTCTCCAACTGCATCCCGTAGAGGAACATGTATTGCTGTGCTTGAGCATCTTACCATAATGAGAACATCTGTAAAGTAAAGAAAAAACTCGTATATCAAACAAGAACAAACCCACAAGCGGTCATCTTTGCTCAAGCAGAGTTTTTCTTTAAAGGCGAAGGCATTAAAATTGTTGACGGACAACAGACGGACTGAAGGTTAATACATTTTGCTCATTTAAACTCAACGTTGTTTCATGGTACCAACATATCAGCAGTTAGTTCATTCAGTGCATTGTAGGACAATTCCTTACACTTTGTTGAACCATTTTGCTAAATACATACTAAAATTGAAGTGTGAACTTTTTTTCATCACAATATGTAGGAATGGTAAGCAACACATTCTGATGTACTTCTTCACAGATAAATCAGTTAAGTTGTAAGACATACAATTGCAATAAAAGAGTCTCTGAATTTAAGTTATATTAAAATTGTTTTATTTTATGTATAATATTGTTTCTAGGGATTTCATATACTTTTTTGAAGAACATTTTAATTAATTATTTCATTAATATTTCGTACGAATAAATAAGCATTTAGTGTATACTTCTGTCTATTTTCAGAAAAGTATATGGAACAGAAAATAGAAAAATGATGACCTGTTCAAAGTCTTAAGCTTCATATTCAGTTGTTATTCAATTTAAGGCACTGACTGTTGGCGGTGGCACACGGTGCTCAAGTAATTGTATCTTTTATCCCGTAGTCTGTTTTATTCATATACATTCAAAAACTGCTATAAGGTATTGTTAAATGTGCCTGTGCAGTTTAAACATCTTTGAACATGGATTTTTTCCATATGATATTCCCCAGGTCGGTGCAATCTGAACCATTTTTGTGGAGAAGAATTCAGGGCAAGAACATCTCTGTTTCATATTTACACGATCAAACTTAATTTTACATTTGGTATTTTCTTCTTTAATCTAGTGTCAGATGAAATGTAATTATTGCGTTTGTTCTTTTTTGCTGTCGCGTGATACAAAATCTGTTTCAAATACCAAAGGTGTGGTTGTAGATTGTACAGATTTCAAAGACAATTCAATGTTGTTGTCGTCAATGTATCTCTTTAATTCTAATCTTCCTTGTAGATAGAAAAACAACGTTGAACCAATCACAGTGAAGTATTTACCTACAGGGACTTTTTTATTACATTTTCTTCATAACTTCCGTTGCATTATTGTTTGGATTTTAATTAACATGACCGCTAAATTTCTACCTTTATTGCCATTTTGTATTAGTTTCGGGCACGTCATGTTTATACCAGCTATTAAAGATAATTAAATTAAAAAATCATTTATGTATTATATAGTATTATCAACCTGTCGGTTATAGTCTAGGAATTTCTTTTACGTCCATGCACATGTGCCAAAAATAACAAGAGGAGGGCAGCTGATGATTGTTTCAAACATGTACCGGATGCTTCTTTTACTATACATTAGTATATGATAAGTAACCAGTGGCGGACCCAGGATCTGTTGGCTTTAGGCTTTAAGGGAAATCACTTCTAAGTAGTTCTGTGGTATACCCTTCCGGAGGTACATTTGATTTATCTGTTAGCCTTAATATTTTACACAAAGTCTCCTTTTCAAGTTTTACATTTTCAAAGAAGGAAAGCACAGCTTTATTTTTGTTTTTGGTTTATTTTGTTTAGAACATCCACTTCAGCAAGTTTAAAAGCTTCTAATATGATGTTTGTGAACTGGAAAACTAGTTGAACCTTTGTTCAAAATGATCGAAATTTTATGTATAGGCTATTAGGTTCTTAGCAGCCCGGCAAAAATATGGAACTTGCTTGCGTATGGTAATTCTCTACTAATGTCTCCTTTGACAAGTATGACATTAATATTTTCGTCGCAAAGACGGTATTAGTATTAACGACATTTGCGATTGAATCATATGCCTGCGCTTCAATTAACAGGTGCATTACTGAGTGAACAAGAATGATATCTGAATATGTCTAGTTTATAGCGTAGCAAAAAGAATGCGAAAAATAGAAGTAGGTATAATTCTTCGAAACAGTGCGAAGTCAATGACTATCTTAATAGAAAAATTTGGAACTGCAGAAATCGCTCAACACGACAAAACTGAAAATGTTTCAGGCTCGGATTGATTGAGCCTGTTCATGGACAGTAGTGGGAATTGGAGCTATCGTCCACACCCTCTAGCCCCGGATTGAGCAGAAGGCAAAATTTACAATGCTGCAAATGCAAGAACTAATGTAGCTGCATGCGCATGCGGTTTCTTCTACGGGTGAACATGGAACTTTCAATAATTCAGTTGAGTGTGAAACCATCTACCAGAGGGAGAAACATGCTGCTGATATACTGTAGTTGTACATACAACATTACCAAATGAAAAAGTTTCCATGTATGACAAATTACCTTGAAATTTATCCCATAAATAAGACATAAACTTACCCTTACTAAAAACAGTCACAAAACACCTCAAACCATTGAAGCTTTCCTCAAAGTATAATGTTCACAGTATTTTAATGGATATTAACCATAATGTGTTCTGAGGCTCATAGTGAGAACAAACAAGAGATAATAGGTAAGGGTAGATTTCTCGGAAGCACAGATCACCACAAACACAACCACGGAGCCACACATTTGCAAAGTAGGCCAACAACAAAAAGAAGCTGTAACGGAAAAATGTTACAGACGTGTTGTTTCAAAAATCCAACAAGTACATTTAAATTTTGGACAAAATATCGAAAAAGGGAAGGAAGGGTAGCGTAGTTGTTGAGCACCCGCTTTAAATGCGGATGGTCATCAGTTCGCTCTGTGGTCGCGTCATACCATTGTCTTGTAGCCCCTATGCCTGGCGCCAATATTGGTGCCTAACATAAATAAGGAAAATGACATTTTTTTCTCTCATACCCTCTTTGCAATAAATGCATCAGGCAGAAGTTTAAGAAAACTGATTAAAATCGATGCTTTGTGCTGAACTTAAATAGGAAAAATGTCTTATGTTGTGTCCTGTTAAAGACCCTAACAATCTTTCTTCTTTTGATATCGGAGGCCTTGAGAAATGTATAATTTAAAGTGCATTTTGAAAAAAAAAGATTTGACAACCACTGTTATGAAATATGATTTTTAAACAGTTGTTAAGATTTTGCTATAATATACCAGATTTTGGTCAACTTTTGTTCAAGTAAGATTATTATCACGTAAACATATGTATCGTCAGGTTTAGAGATGCAAAAGTTAGATTAAACGAACTGCGTCTTTCAAACCTTTTGTTTCAAACAATTATGCTCATGTGATGTCGTATATATTTATGCACACACTCCAGCATCGTAAAAGCAGAATTAGAAGCCTTCTATAATAAACTGAAGGTTTCATTCTGTGGAGGTAAAACAGAACCTGTGATACAACTGAAACTCAAATATTAAGCGATATAATGAAAATGTTAAATAATATAAGACTCATTGTAACCTCGGCGTTATTCGTTGGAATAAACTGTAGCTCTGTGTTAAAAAGCAATGGAACTGCGGGAAAAGATTTGAGTCCGCAGACTTTGATCACATTTGGGAGAGAAACTAATGATTCACTGGTAACAATGATAGGAAAAGTGATAGAAAATTATCACATGTGTACTGCCTGGTCGCAATGGACTTCATGCGGCGCAACCAAAGCTGATTCATTCTCAGTTAGAACGCGAACCAGACAATGCGGGAAAGACAACTCGATAAATGGCATGCGTACGGAGATCGAGACTGGCGTTTGTGAAGGTGGCTTTGGAAACGTATGTCCAACAAACTACAACATTACGGAAAATGGATTCTGCATTAAACTGTATACCACAAAAAAGACTCACGACGAGGCAGCAACCTTTTGTAGGAATGACGGAGGCTTTTTAATCAACATCGACTCAGATCCAAAATATGCCGACGTCAAAGCTATCTTAATTACGAAAGACTTTAAAGCAGATTTACATATCGATGGCAAGCGCAAGAATGCTGCGTCCCAATGGGAGTATGCGTATGGATCAAGAAGCGGCTTTTTCCACTGGTACAGCGGATACCCTCTTGCCAGAGATGATTTTTTGTGTTTGAGACTAACTGGTTTCAAGGATGCAGCCAATCAACGGTTCCTTACGTATAATAATCCATGTTCTGGAAAGCTCAACTTCCTCTGTGAAGTTCCACGTTGAATAACTATATCACTTTGTAAAACGGAAAGTAACAAATAAATTTATTCTCTTTTAAAATTCATACAAGTAAACTGTATATATTTCTATTCCGTTTTAACATCGCCCAGAATGAATATGCAAGAAAAGAACATTTGAACTTGTCCAGGTAAACCTGACTTGATTATCTATTTAGGCAATTTATATTTACGGTCAGCTATTCTCTTCGAATGTTTTTCGAATTTGCAATGTAAACATTTATCATAACAATCTGTTTACAAAAGAGAACAATATGTTTCATCTTTAATTGTCACTAAAAATTTGGTACTGTGTTATTCATTTTACTCGTTGACTTTGTAACATTAATTATATGCGTGAGAGCGTAAGAAGACAACTTTTGATTAATCATTACGTTATCTCATACACTAACACAGTTCAACTGGTCTGTTACATATACAAAACAGAAGGCTAAGTGTGTTCTTCTGTATGCTGCTGTGGTTGACGCGGAGACCACGGTTCAACTCAGATCTGACCCGACGTAAATCACACGCAAAGCTTTGAAAAAAAAACAACTAAAACACTGGACTTAAGTTTTGATTTCTAACGACTCAAAAGTCTGGCGGCAATAATCGTCCGTTGGCGTATATCTAAATTGATGATATATACAGCATGTCTTGTGATTTTAGCTCTATTTACAAAAAAAAATCAGGTTTAAAGAAAGTTAATTTCTAACCATGGTTACACATTTCTACGCGTGAATAATGATTATAAGTGAAGAAAACTAAAAAACTAAAAAGAAAGTGTATCCGAAAATTTCATGTAGACGTTTATATATTTTAATCACTTCTTCATATTTGATTTTATTTACATCTGAGATCTGAAAATTGCCCTGTCGTATATGGGTCTGAATAAATGGAAACTAGCTAATAGTCTTTAGGGTATGAGTTTATGTGGTTTTTAAAACTTCTAGTTAAAACTTCTCAAGTTTTAAAAATAAAAGATCAACATTTGATTCTGGTTAAGCATTGATCATGATTATATCAACGTTTAGTTTATCATATTTACTAACTTGTGATGTCAATTATATGGTAGCATTTTGTTACATCGCATTGAGATATGTGCGGTATATGTAGAGCATTTCATCGTGTCATCCTGGCGCTCTTGCCAATGTGCAATATCGAAAGTTTGAAAGTTTGTTAGTGTTGATATGACATGAAACTATCAATGCGCAACAACGAAACACTGAACATGACATGATAGAACAGTTTATTTAGTTCTGCTGCTCGCTCAATCAGCAAAAAAGTTCGTACGTCCAGACGAAATAAAATGTATTGTTGTTTCACTTTGGCTTTCGCGCACGCCTTGGGTAGTAAATTCTACCCTGTCGTCCTGATCTGCACGCCGAAACGAGACAACAAAACGATTTATTTCGTCTTGGCGCGCGCTCAAACATGTTAACTCAATTTGTATTTGTGATGCTGGTTATGGTGCGTTAAGACGTCGCCACAACGGAATGTACTATATAAACCGTCCCCACGACAACGTGACATAACGAAATGTCCTACATTTGTCACCGTAAAGACAACCATTAAAAATTCAAGACGTTACAAGAACTTATGGCTAAAACCTTTTGATTATTTTGTTTGTGAACATGTGTAATTGTTCTTTTATGATATCATGAACTTAAATAGTAAGCGATAAAATATGCTTCAGTTAAATTCAAAATATACAATATATTTCTCTTACAACGTCCTTAAATTTTAGTTCTTTTTCCCTTACAAAAGATATTTTCAATGATTGAATAAAGATTAAAATTTCTTAAGTTGAAAATATTTGCTGCATATTTCACTGTGTATACAGTTTATTGTTGTAACATCGTTTAAATCTCTTATTATTCAACCTGTGTAGCTTAGTATATATTTTAACATGCTACTTATATGTTTGGTATATCTGTGTGGAATAAAACTACTTTACTCGATTTGACGACGTCTCGTGATATTTGCTGACCTCACTCCATCCCACCCGGCCCTTTCGGCTGGAAAATTGATAGATTATCATTGTATAAATATGAATTTTTAAAAATATGTATTTTATGAAACGTATTTTAATGTTTATAGACTCCCGTTAATATAGCGAATATATTATCCAACTTAAGCAGCTTAAACATGTAAGAAAACGCGATTTCATTATTATAATAAAAAGACAATTTACAAAAATAATTATAACTTAAAGTGAAATTATATGCATTTTTCAAGTAAAAATCTAGCTGAAATAGATGTGTGTGTAAGAAGGGTGGAGGAAATTATAGCTTTTAGCCCAATATACAAAACGCTTCCTGTTACCAGTACGAAATAATATCTTTCCAAATATGACTTTTTTTTTAATTTGACTGGGGCAGTCTTATTAAGAAAAGTCAAACTGCACGCAGGAGTTGCTTCGCTTCGACTTCAGAAATCTCGACCTATAGGTGATGGAGATCACTGTGTATAGATTTGAAGAAAAGATTTATTATTTTACTAGTCCGCTTTCTTTATTTCTAAAGCATCAAAATCTTATACTTATGTGGCATTATTGTTAATTTAAAACATTTAAATGCACAGCAACCGAAAATTGCTTTTATAAAACATTCACCAAAAGACACTATGTGCAGTAAGATGCGCATATTGCCACTTTAAGTAAGGTACCTAACTACATACTGCAATTGGCAACTGATATATGCTTCTTCTAACAGAACTTAGAACAACGGCCTGTGGAAGTCAGAACGCATCCAAACAAAGGAAATGATGGCGTCGACAACCCTTAGATACTGGAAAATAACAACATCGAGTCCAAGCCCGCCCGCTTAGCTCAGTAGGTAAGAGAGTTGGTCTACGGATCGCGGGGTCGCGAGTTCGATCCTCGGGCGGGGCGCATGTTCTCCGTGACTATTTGCTAACCGACATTGTGTCTGAAATCATTAGTCCTTCACCTCTGATTCATGTGGGGAAGTTGGCAGTTACTTGCAGAGAACAGGTTTGTACTGGTACAGAATCCAGGAACACTGGTTAGGTTAACTGCCCGCCGTTACATGACTGAAATCCTGTTGAAAAACGGCGTTAAACCCAAAACAAACAAACAAACATCGAGTCCAGCGACTACTAGACAAAACTTGAAGACTACGGCTGTGATAAATAATGAACCTTACACCCAATTCTTTCTTTGAAAGTAACACAAAGATTTTGCTGTAAGATGTTTTTAACCGATGTGATTTTCCAAGATTTGTCTATCTATCGGTTGCACATTCTTGCAACGTTTCACCACAATCTGTTTAATTACAGTTATTTATAACCGAGAACTCTTTGACCTCTGATGGCATTCCCTTTTAACGCTCGGATATTAGTATTAAAGTGATCATTAGGAACAAGCATAAATCTAAAGGGGTGCTCGTTTTCTGTTGGTACTTGTTAGGGCAGATTGAGATCAAAGGTCAAAGGAGTGTTTTCACAAAGAGATGACACCACTTTACACTCGAGCTATCTTCACTTTACCCTTTTAAATTGGTTTAAACTTTAGGTTATATTTAGTCTTAATGCCTTAATATACTATTGGAATAAGATTGATAAAATCATTGTCAAAATGGGTTGCTTAATGATATGTTAAAAATAATCTGCCTTTATATCTGAAAAAAAAAAAATGTCTTCAATACTTGACAGTCATACTGATCTTTATAAATGGGTTAACTGCTGAAATATTTTTGAGCTGTCGCATCCCAAGGGCCACTTCCAGATCACAGACGGGTAGATTTTAGGAACGCCACATTGTTTGAACTGATGATTGCAAAACGTTATCTTTATTGATGTAAAATGGTCTCTTAATGACATAGTAAATGCAGTTTAGGCAATTAATGCAACACATTTATTTGAAATCTATAGGTGTGTTTCTAATAAAAAATAATGTTAGGAATTGTATTGGACTTTTTGTTTGATGTATTTATATGAGTAGATAGAGGAAAAGATTTGTATATGAACGTCTGAGAGTAAAAAAGTCTGCAAAAGAATATTCCACAGTTACTATAAATAAAAAGCCAGTTGAGCCAGTAATGATATTATAGAAGCTGCAGCAAACCTGAGTATGAAAATAACAGTATTTTGTTCTAACAATTGTCGTATAAACATCAATCGGATGCATCCAGATAACGTACGAGAATAAACGATCAATGTTGTTTTCTTTCTTATGAAATCGTACCAATGTACGGAATGAAATTTGCTACCAGACAATGCCTTCACACACACTAAATATTGAAAAAGATATAAATACGCGAACTGCCTCTTCCCTTCTTGGTAACCTTTACAAATACATTTTTCCTGGCATCAAATGCCCTCTTCATCAGATAAAGAAAAAAACAACGTTAATACTTACGATAAATCATTTCACATGTATCATATCTTATGTTATTGCTATTTTGTCTACCCGATCATGATTAAATAGGATCATGTTAGAGAAATATTTTGAAAGCCTGGATGTATCTTGGACAAAAATCTGTTGTTTAGCAATTTTTATGCTAAGAAAAAATCCCGGAATAGAATGAAATTGCCGCCTTATCCATCTGTCGGTTTCGATGTCTGCTTAAGCCAGTGCTAGGGGGCGTGGGCAGTGCTGCATTTTCCATTACAGGTCATGAACATAGTCAATCAAACCGAGTCTGCAATATTCACTGTTTGCTCTGTTCGCGGTTCTTCCGAGGGATCTACTTTTTAGATTATATTTGTCTGAATAACACCTACAGTTTCCAAGAAATTTTGCCCAAATCTTTTAGTGAAATTTTCAGTATGAAGTGAACTTGCGCATATTGTATTGTAAGCAGAAACATGCACAACCATATACGCTGCTCACCTCTTATTTACAAATATATATTAAGGTAGTTCTCCACGTTTGGATCGAATTATTTTCTTCAATGTAGAATTTGATTTCTGATTTTTCAAAACTTAGAAAAGAATATGCCTAGAACATTCAGCAAATAAAAAGGTAGGGTCGTTTGCTTGATTTTTTGCTAGATTGATTTGAAAAAAAAAAAGTTAGACCTCACGCAATTTCTCATAGTGGAAGTCTATGAAAAATTATAACTTCCATAACATTTTCGCGAATAGAAATTTTTCTTCAATGCAGAATTTAACGAAACTTCCCATAGTAAATAAACATATGGCCTTTAATGTGGTGAAAAACTATGTAGGTCTGTGTGCTTAAGTTTGAGATATTTGACGATGAATAAAGTGAACCGCACTTTTCTCGCTAATTGAAATTTTGAAATTTTAACGTGTTTTAATATTATATTTTAACTTTGGAAATACAGTAACAGTGTCATTGTAATTAATTTACTCGTATGTTGGTTTACCAAACGTGCAGAACTTCCTTACTTCATAATATTTCTATGAACTAAAGACTTATGTTGGGATCAGACACGAGTTTACTGATAGCTCGTGTTTACTTTGGAAAGCCATATATATATTGTTTTATTTTTCAAATCTTCACATATCTGGCATCTATTCTGCTGTAATGTAAGATTTTAGTTAGCAGTATATGTTGCAGATGCACAATGTAGCTTCTGTCATTCGCTATGCTGTAATGTATTGTTGCATTTAACAGTAGAAATTGCAGATACACCTTTTGACTTCTGACAATATGTAGCATTTTATTGTTCCATTTAGCAGGAGATATCACAGAGAATGCGTGATTTGTTCATTATCATATAGTGTTCTGTGTCAGTGAGGGAAGATGTTGCACGCACTCCATGTGATTTCTGCTGATTATCATTCTGCAGTGCATTATTTTAGTTAGCAGTAGATGTTGCAGACACGGCAGGTGACTTCTGCTATTTAGTATGCTGCAGTACATTGTTTCAGTTGCTTAATAATATACAAATCCCAAAAAGCCTTATATTGAAGTTTGAAAGATAATCCTATTATCTCTACAAATATATAAACTTTAAATTTCCAGATTCTCAAACTTTTTAAACATTTTAGCAATATTTACACGATTCCACTTAGATCAAGTCAAAAGCGTTATAACTATTTTTACATCAATATTATAATTATTTATAATGTTTATAAAATCAGCAAATGTATATACCGTGTATTCACAAAATTTGATGAAAAAATGAATAAAATTTTCGAAGAAGCTCACGAGATATTATTAAAATACGCATACCTCTCCGAACAAAAAAATGGCATTTACAGTTTATGGTTGAGCAGCCTTGAATTTATTATTATTAACAATTGTAACATATATACAATAGAGAAAAGTGGAAACTTCACAGGTCGCTCAACACGACAAAAACGAAAATGTTGCAGGCTCGGTTTGATTGAGCCTGTTCATGGACGGTAGTGGAAATGCACGCTACCGTCCACGCCCTCTAGCCCCGGGTTGAGCAGAACTCAACATTTACACATGCTAAAAGTAGAGACATCCGCAGATGTATTCAAACGGCGGTGAACATGGAACCTTCAATGATACACGTGTTGAGGCGTGTAATTCCATGAAGAGCGGCGTTTGGTCCCCAGATAAAGTAAAGAGTTTGCACCAAACGAGAACACAATAGAACTAAATAAACTGGAATTTAGGAAGGGGATCTGAGGTTATGGAGCCTGCGTATCACAGGAACTGTCAAAAGACCAAATTAAAAAGCAGGCACTATATCCAAGGGGTGATTAAACAATGCTCAAGGCTATGAAAGCGGGAATATTTTAACCACCCGGGCCGAAATGGTCATGTTGAGAAACTAAACTGTACCAATAACACGACATAAAAGTCGTGCTGAACGATCTAAGGAGATCGAAGTATAACAGCCCTGATTGAATGTACGGGGAGACATTTTACGGCCGCCACACGGCACAAACAACGCTGCTGTGATAATAAAATAGAAAAAGTGGAAACTTTACAGGTCGCTCAACACGACTAAAACGAAAATGTTGCAGGCTCGGTTTGATTGAGCCTGTTCATGGACGGTAGTGGAAATGCATGCTACCGTCCACAGACACGCCATGCGAAAAGCGGGGTAGTTGGCCAAAAATGTAGAAGTTGAATTATTGAGTGTTTGTTATTTATTTTTCTTTATTCATCAGAACATTTATAAATTTTTTTTATATATTTAGATGAAATGCTATGAATGTTAACCGATAATAATACTTAGTACAAATGTATGTCTGAAAAATTATTGCAAACACCATTGATTGACGTTGTTCTTAATGATTAACATCACTTCGCCTACTCTACCCCCTTTTCATGTGGCGCATCACATATACCTACATAATATATATATATATAACATGACATCTATTTCAGATACACTGCACACTGTCTAAGAGCAACTGCCACACAACGACTGGATGATGCCGGGTTAAAACTTCGACACATTATGTTCATGACCGGCCACAGAAATGAGGCTTCTGTCAGAGCATACAATAGAGTTGTAAACAACCAGACCAAGCAGAAATTTCAAACATTCTAACAAATATTACCATGGGAAAGAGCTCAGAGAATGTGGGATGTGAGGTTGCGAAACACACCTCTAAACAAGCTGACCAGACTACGTCACATGTACCACCTACAGTAGTTGTACCAACTAAGCCAGTTGTACAAACTACTCCTGGACCAGCTGGTTCAACACTTGATGGCGCCTAAATGAACATGTCCATGTTTAATCCTTCATCATGCAGCTTCAGCAACTGCACGTTTAACCTGTCTGGAGGGTAAAATAATTTAGTCTTAGAAGGGTGTCCAGGATTTGTTTATAGTTTTCAAGTTGACTGTTATCGTTAATACATTTTTTTTAAAATGGAACTAGGAAATGTGACAGTTGCCGAGTTGGCCAGTTGCCAGTCTCAGTTGGTCTATTGTTCAGTTGTTGATTCAGATTGACTTTGTAGAGTGTTACAGTGGTGTCAGTGATATACAGAATTAATTAAAATGTTCATAATAAACAAATGTGTTACCTGTAAGTGAATTAAACTCCAGTTTTGTAAGATTTCTTTTTCCAATTGCCAATTTCCGTTAGCCCACGCCTTTACGATCAGCTGACGATGCCCTTTTGAATTTTGCGTAGCCTTTTATATGCAAAAAACATTTTGAGAAGCAAGAATGAAATAAGTCTCCTTGATCTGAGTTGACAAATTTATTAAAAGTCCGCTCTAAATAAGAAATGCAGCTGAAATTGAACCATTCGGTCTCGTGCTCCACTTTATGTCGGCCATCATCCTTTCTAATAGTTATTTTAGTAATGCGCAGTTATGGCAACCAGATTAATGCACGACGATCACAAAAATAGAGTTTGGGTTAATGGCCTCTATAATATGATCACGGTGGGCAGCTGAACGCCTGTAAAATCTTGAATAGATGTTATTATAAGAATTGAAGGTATTTTTTTTCTGCGTTTCATCGAGGTATGAACTGTCGCAACCTCACATCCAATTAGGTGTAAAACTTCTGACAGTTCATACCTCGATGAAACGCAGAAAAAACACCTTCAATAGCCCATTTTACAGAAACTTCGGAATTTATCGGAAAGTTTCGTAAGATCAAATCATGAGGCTTATCATCTGATCGGCTCGACCAGTGAAATACTGGTTCTTAATTGTACATGACTGTTTTGTAATGGAGAGTGCTTCAGCAGCAGACGAGCACCCTTTTATTGAATTAAAAGACGCTTATTCTATTGGAAAACTGCCACAAAATTTCAGAAAATTCTATATTTCTACTATTATTACTTATTTCCTCCATACGCATTCCGATTTTTGCTCAGTCAGGGAAGTTTCTTTCGAGCATTACACGAACGGACATGTCCGAGTAAGAATACATGTATATTGGTATCGTAGCGTATGTAGGTCAAGTTCCAAAAACAAAGAAAAGTTAGTTGTGAAGTTTTTCCTGCTGGACTTTTGTCCTTTTTTCACATTACCACTCCCTGGTAAACGTACTGAGTGATAGTATAAATAATGAAGTAGTTTACAATAAAATCCATACTTTAAAAGTAAATACGCGCCGTTTATGATTGATGATACTATTTAAAGCGTATTTTGTACATGTATCCTCCAGCATTTGATTGGTCAGACGATTAAATGTTCGGATCATGATCGCCGATTTCTCGTTAAAAACCGTAGTGAAATGGGCTATTCTTAAAATGTAGAATCATTGTTATATAATATCATGAATGTAAACAATAAGCAATAAAGTATGGTTAAACATGATTAAAAATAATCTATTTCTTTTTACAACTACCTTACATTGCGCGTAACAGCTTTCTTTCCTACAAAACTTTTTTTTTTCAATGTTTGTAAGGATCTCTTAGATAATGGAATGATTGAAAAAAAATGCAGCTCATCTTTTGTCGTCCATATACATTGTGTGTATTTCATTTCTGTAGAGTTTTGTTAAGTGACAGTTTCTTATAATCCAATCTTTGTAGCTGCTAAAGAGACATTTTGACATGTTACTACATATGTTATGTATATGTGTGTACATCAGTTTGACATTAATAAAAGCATAAATTTACGAAGGCTTGTTCGATATTTGATTATAAGTTAACACTAGAAGAATTATTTTGTGTTTTAATAAAACTACTAAATTCAAATTGAAGAGGTCGCGTGATATCTGCTGACTACACTCCATCCATATCACCGCCTAAAAACATTTTATTGTACAAATATGCATTTTATGTAGAAATATCTTTTGCTAAATTTTTTTACGTTTGTTCGACCTATTTATTTCATTTACTTTACTGGAAATGCGTTTTCTTTATTATTATCATAAGACCAATTAACAAAATATATACCTTTATTAAACTGATAATTGATATATGCTACTTCTAATAGAATTCAGAAAAAAAAACTTTTGAAAAACAGAGGACACAACCTTGCAAAAGAAACAGCATACTTGGTTTGAGGTAGTATGTCCTCTAAAGGTAGTGAAATGTGAAACACACTTCATGCCCTCTAACATCGGCTTAAGTGAAAATTATTCATACAGATACATTGAATGGCCTATATAATACTGAAATACTTGAAAAAAAAAACAACTCTGAGACAAACTGCCACCACTTGAAACAATTATTGTGAAAGATAATTGATCTAACAATTCTTCCAATAAAAGCAAAATCCTTCAAGCTAGAAAAATTGGAATGCAGGTGGCACATTGAGATTAAACCTTCAAAGTGCCAGGCACTGCCCATTAGAAAAATACAAAAAATGTCATCACAAGCGAATACCTACTTAATGCTCCAAATTTATACATACAAAATAATGAACTCCATCTTATAATCGGTTTCAAGATCTAGTGCTGACATAACCACACCTCTTAAGTTGAATATATACATAACTAGAATATATCTAAAACAATTCTTGACATTATAGAACGAAATATCACAACAGCCAACGAAAATGTAAAAAATTTAGCATATAAAACGCTTGGCCGCCCACACCACACCTGAAATACGCTTCTACCATATGAAGCACATACATTTAGGTACCCACAGTGTTACAGAATTGCAGGAAAGTCTCGGTTAGCGCTCTCTCGAACATAGATTCTCGTCCAATTATGTTTAATAACATCTAACATCATTTTGTTGCCATCTACTTTCCAAGTTACATTCAGATAGACAGATGCACCCACTTATTTTCAGACAAGTACAAGTCATCTCTGATGACCAAAACGAAATTCATTCCTTCTCACTCAGTTGTATTGTTGAATTAATTGCCTGGTCACATTATTACCAGGCCTGATCTTGGCATTTACATGGCGGCTGTGACAATCATCTGGTATTTGACCAAACATCAATGTTCTTATCTTCTAATGCTAATTCTTTTTAAATCATACTTAACCATGCTGCATTTCTCAATGTAACTAAGAAATATTCCTTGGCCCCACATTCTACTTGAGAGAGGAGTCGATATTATTTGATAGCCAGACGGACGGACGGACGGACAGACAGACAGTCGATATTATTTAGTGGACGTAACTTATATTTCTTCGTGTTACTGAAAAGTGTGAAGTGTTCCAGTTACTCCATCTTACCTTACACAAATTCCCTCTAAAAAGTTAATTCCATATCATGCGCTCGAGAAAAATGATCAAGCGCTCGAATAAAAATGCTGAACAATCGAGATAAGACGGCGTAAAATGGAATGATGTGTCGTGCAATCAAGATAGCAGGGTAATCGCTCGAGATGATAACCAATGTGTATCACTATGCGTGAGCAAAGTGAAAGACTGTATATTAGAATGACAGATGACAGAATTAAAATACCCTATTTATACATGGTGATCTACAATGTATGATAACATAAATAAATTTCCTATTGTCAGTTTTTTTTTAAATAATCTATATTGTAATACATAATTATTACATTAGCATACACATGGAAGTATTTTTGCACATAAACATCATTTTCATATGTCACTTTCTTCAGTTACAACAGATGTTCAAAATGTCCCCTCGATTTTGCAAAGCGAGCTGTAAAGGACGTCTAAAGTTCCTGAAAGTGTTTTCGCAAGTTTCACAACTGATATTGCGCATTTCACTTCAAATCCAAAACTGTATCTGGCTTGGGAGAATAGACACTTTCTTTTAGACATCCCCATAAAAAAATCTAATGGATTCAAGTCTGGTAAGGGGGTCAGTCAAAATAAGTCTTCAAAGAAATAATTTGACCTCAAAATTTCTGTTTCAGAAAAACTGAAAACATATGACGTCATTGACGTCACGTTGACGTCGCATGCAATCATTCTACCTGTCTCATAAAAACTTGGGCTAATTAGCATTCTAACAAGTGCTGAAACAATTCTCTATAGCAAAAACTGACTAAAAAGGTATAACAGGTACATTTATTTATGTTATCGTATATTATGGATCACCCTGTACTAAGAAGTGTGGAGAGAAACATAAGTTACTTCAGTATCATAAGATTATAGACCATACATAGTATCATTTTAGCTTAATAATTGGGTTTCTCTGTGGACATACAGCTTTAGCGAGTTCATTTACTCTCATTTCAAGGATATCATTTTGCACTTTCAGGGTAATTATTATATACATTGTGTTTGAGTGGCCTTATCGTCTTGAAATATGTTAAACGTGTTTTATGGCATTACCTAAAATTTATATCAATTTGTTATGGTAGAAAGTCTCAAAAGCTTACATTTCTCTGTTCCGTTGTACAAAATGCTAAAACTTGTATTTGATGGAAATTAAATGCATTTTGAAATGAGGTTTGAACATAGGTAGGATTAAAACTTAATGTTAAACATACAAAGAAATAATCCTGGAGTTCAGAGTATGCGCTGTGCAAATAGCAAATGTTTGAAGGGAATGAAATGTCAGAATTTGTGCTTTAATTCAGTTCTTGTCATGACTATAGAATATAATCAGTAAATATAGCAGAAACGGATATTTTGAATGAAAAATAACATTCGTGTTTTAAAACTGAATTAAAGTCGCGGGGTAATAAAAGAGAAATATAACTTACTTTCACCAAAGTAATCCTTAATATGAGATTATTTTTGCTTTTGCATAAACATATTAACGTCGATCGCTCGAAACATGGTATCTATCATTTTTTTGACGTCATATGATAATGTCTGTTTCACAAATTCAGTAATACTAATATAATTCATATAATGATGTAACCGACATGCACTCTTGATCGGATTTGACGAAAAAGCAACAATAATAACATAAGACAACGATTTTCAGCAATCTGGGTTATCTGAACACCCAACATAGAATAGGTATTACAGCAGACTTTTATTGCGTGATCAGTTGTCTTTAAAATGTGCTTGTAAAATGTGGAAGGGCATTGACTATGACTAGAAAAGTTTAACAGTAAATTATATAAAATAAAATATTAACTAGAAAAAGTGGAAACTCCAAAGGTCGCTCAACACGACAAAAACGAAAATGTTGCAGACACGGTTTGATTGAGACTGTTCATGGACGTTAGTGGAAATGCATGCTTCCATCCACGCCCTCTAGCCCCAAACTGCAGCTTGTGATGGTTTCCACTTCAGATAACAGAGACTCTTTTTTCAAAGATATATTAAAAGACCGCTGTTACGAAAGATGCGAATCAAACAGTTATTTGTTTATCGTTTGAAAGATTGTCGTAGATTTCAACTAAATTTTGTTAAAGTATTAGTATTTTTTTAACGTTTGTGTCCACCTAAACGTATTTATCTTAAGAGATGCAAACTTTTGATAAACCATTTGCGTTGTTTTATTCCTGTTTCCTTTTTTTTTCTTTTTAGCTCACCTGTCACAAAGTGACAAGGTGAGCTTTTGTGATCGCGTGGCGTCCGTCGTCCGTGCGTAAACTTTTGCTTGTGATCACTTTAGAGGTCACATTTTTCATGGGATCTTTATGAAATTTAGTCAAAATGTTCATCTTGATGATATCTAGGTCAAGTTCGAAACTGGGTTACGTGGGTTTTCAAACTAGGTCAGTAGGTCTAAAAATAGAAAAACATTGTGACCTCTCTAGAGGCCATATTTCTCAATGGATTGTCATGAAAATTTGTCAGAATGTTCATCTTGATGATATTTAGGTCAAGTTTGAAACTGAGTCACGTGCGATCAAAAGCTAGGTCAGTAGGTCTAAAAATAGAAAAACTTTGTGACCTCTCTAGAAGCCATATTTTTCATGGGATCTTTATGAAAATTAATCAGAATGTTCTCCTTGATGATATATAGGTCAAGTTTGAAACTGGGTCACGTGCGTTAATAACTAGGCCAGAAAGTCTGAAGTAGGTTACGTGGGTTTTCAAACTAGGTCAGTAGGTCTAAAAATAGAAAAACTTTGTGACCTCTCTAGAGGCCATATTTTTCATGGGATCTTTATGAAAATTAGTCAGAATCTTTACCTTGATGATATCTAGGTCAAGTTTGAAACTGGGTCACGTGCGGTTAATAACTAGGTCAGTAAGTCTAAAAATAGAAAAACATTGTGACCTCTCTAGAGGCCATATTTTTGAAGAGATCTTCATGAAAATTGATCAGAATGTTCATCTTGATAATGTCTAGGTTAAGTATGAAACTGGGTTACGTGCAGTCAAAAACTAGGTCAGTAGGTCTAAAAATAGAAAAACCTTTTGACCTCTCTAGAGGCCATATTTCTCAATGGATCTTCATGAAAATTGGTGAGAGTGTTCAACTTGATGGTATCTAGGTTAAATTCAAAACTGGGTCAGGTGCGGTCAAAAACTAGGTCAGTAGGTCTAAAAATAGAAAAACCTTGTGACCTAGAGGCCACATTTTTCAATGGATCTTCATGGAAATTAGTGAGAATGTTCATCTTGATAATATCTAGGTTAAGTTCGAAACTGGGTCATGTGCGGTCAAAAACTAGGTCAGTAGGTCTAAAAATAGAAAAACCTTGTGACCTCTCTAGAGGCCATATTTTTCATGAGATCTTCATGAAAATTGGTGAGAATGTTCATCTTGATGATATCTAAGTCAAGTTCAAAAGTGGATCACGTGCCTTCAAAAACTACGTCATCAGGTCAAATAATATAAAAACCTTGTGACCTCTCTAGAAGTCATATTTTTCAATGGATCTTCATGAAAATTGGTCAGAATTTTTTATCTTGATGATATCTAGGTCACGTGTGCTCAAAAACTAGGTCACTATGTCAAATAATAGAAATAACAACGTCATACTCAGTTCAAAACTGGGTCATGTGGGGACAGGTGAGCGATTCAGGACCATCATGGTCCTCTTGTTTGTTATTATTATCACGCGTGTCCTTTTCTGTCAAAATATTAATTTTATACAAACAAAATACTAATGGCTAAGGACTGAGTAATATGTCAACTTGTAATTAAACATTCCTGAATAGATCAAAATCTCCGCTTTATTAAATGATATAGCGCTTCCAGACTTTTTGAATAAACACAAGGAAGCAATGCAACGATCTTTAGGCGCCTTCTACAAACATTTGATTGTCACGTAAAATGACCTTTGACAATAAGATTTGTTCAGAACAAAATTACTCAACGTCTTTGAATTTCTAAATAAGTTTAGGTTAAACATATCTATGTACTAGAATATTACCAAAAATGAATTTAGATAATTATAATACAATTTATGTTTTCAGTCTTCATTTATTTCACTAATATAAGTAGTTTTCCTATGTTTTTCTGAAGTTTTACATCACAAGATGAAAAATGGATATGCAACACGTACAACACATTCTGATATACTTTTTCACAGTTAAAACAGTTAATTTGTACCTCGTAAAATTAGAATAAATGAGCCTCTGAATGTAAGGTATATTAGAAATTTATAATTTCTGTTTATTTACTTGATCAGAAAATAGAAATGTAATGACCATACTTTGTTCTCAATGCTTTGTTGTCTTCAGCTGCTGATACAGTTTCATATTTATCTACCGGCCGTTCTATTAAGGTGGTGACACACGGTGTTCAGGTATTTGTTTCTTTTATCCTCGTTGTCTGATTTATTCACATTCATCCATGAAAAAACTGCTATAAAGTTTTGTTTTAGGTGTCTGTGCAGTTTTAACATCTTGATCATCGATGTTTCCATAGGATATTTCACCAGGTCGGTGCAATCTAAAACATTTTAGTGGAGAAGGAATCAGGGCGAGAAGTTGTCTTATTATTTTAATTGTCATTTTGTTGCAAACTTTGTCCACGTCTCTGTTTTATATTTACACAAACCAACTTAATTTTACATTTGGTATTTACTTCTTTAATATAGTGTCAGACAGAATGCCATTATTGTGCTTGTCTTTGCTGTCGTGTGATACAATATCTGTAAATCTGTTTCAAATACAAGTGAAGTATACCAAATTTGTTATTGTAGATTGTAAAGATTTCAATGTCAATTCATGTGTTGTTGTCAATATATCTCTCTATTTCTTATCTTCCTTGTAAATAGAAAAACAAACGTTACACCAATCACAATGAATGTTTTTACATGCAGGGACTTTTCATTTATATTTTCTTTATAACTTCCTTTGCATTATTGTTTGGATTTAAATTTGCAACACCGCTAAATTCTGTCAATGTTTTCGTTTTTGTATTAGTTTCAGGCACGGCATTTTTATACCAGCTATTAAAGATTTTAACAGACAGACATGTATTATAGTATTAACAACATGCCGGTTATAGTCTGGGAACTCTTTTTACGCCAATGCACATGTGCCATAAACAACACGAGGAGAGCAGCTGATGATTATAGTTTGTTTCAAACATGAACCGGATGCTTCTTTTTCTATATATAATGTTTAACCTGGTGTGGGCAAAGGAACTTTGGGCTTTAGGCGAAATCACTTCTAAGTAGTTCAGTGGTATTCCCTCCCGGTGCTTATTTACGCAAAAAGACCTCATGTGGTGTAACCTGGAGTACATTTGATTTATCTGTTAGCCTTAATACTTTACACAATGTCATCTTTCAAGTTTTACATTTTTAAAGAAGGAAAGCTTAGCTTTTAATTTTGTTTTTTGTTTAGAACATCCACTTCAGCAATTGTGAATGCTTCTAATATAATGTTTGCGAACTGGGAAACTGGTCGAACCTTTGTTCAAAATGATCGAAATATTAAGTATAGGCTATTAAAATGCTAGGCTCGGCATTTATGGATCTTGGTCGCGTCGGGTAATTCTCCACTAATGTCTACTACTCTAATATGACATTGATATTTTCGTCGCAAAGACGGTATATTATTATCGTCATTTGTGATAGGATCACATGCCAATTGTACAATTCTTGTAAACTTGTCAAAGATGACCTTCTCCGTTTTTGTTTTGTTTTGTTTGTTTGTGTGTTTTATGGTTGTGACTTTGTCTTTTCTGTCGCTCGTCTACATGTTATATAACTCTTTATAGTAACTTTTATATCGTGATGTTCACCACTGTTTGCTGTATGTCTTGTATTTTGTAATATTTATGTCATGATGGGCTTTTAAGCCTAAATGATTTGCAATAAAATTGTCTTGTCTTGTCTTGTCATGCCTGCGCTTAAATTAACTGGTGCATCACTGAGCGGACCAGAAATATATCTGAATAGATCTAGTTTATAGCGTAGCAAAAAGAATGCAAAAATAGAAGTAGGCATAATTCTTCGAAACAGTGCGAAGTCAATGACTACCTTAATAGAAAAAGTGGAAACTCCACAAAACCGAAAATGTTGCAGGCTCGGTTTGATTGAGCCTATTCATGGACGGTAATGGAAATGGGTGCTACCGTCCACGCCCTCTAGCCCCGGGTTCAGCAGAACTCAACATTTACACATGCTACAAATAAAAAAATCAGTTTAGAGACATCCGCAGATGTGTTCATACGGCGCTGCACAATGATACACTAGCGTGTTAAACCATCTACAAGAAGGACATACATGCTGTTGATGTGCTGTAGTTGCACAAAAAACATTCCCAAATGCAAAATTTTACATGTATAACTAATTACATTGAAATTTATCCCATAAATGAATGAGACATTAACTTATAATGTATAATGTTCAGGGTATTTTAATGGATATTACCATAATGCGTTCTGAGACCTCAGAGTAACTACAAACAATAGACTGTCATGGTAGCCTGGCTGTTGAGCACTCGCTTCGAGTGCGGGTGGTCATCAGTTCGCTCCGTGGTCCAGTAGGCCAAGATTGACGCCTAGCTTTAATAAGGAAAATGACATCTTTTCTCTCATACATGAGGCAGAAGTTGAAGAAAAATGATGAAAATCGATGCTCTGTGCTGAACTTAAATAAGATTAAGAGTCTTAGGTTGTGTCCTGTTAAAGACCACAACCAGCAATCTTTCCTCTTTTGATATCGGAGGCCTTGAGAAATGTATAATTTAAAGGTGCATTTTAAAAACAGATCAGACGACCACTGTTACGAAATATGCTTATCGAACAGTTATTTAGATTTAGCCATAATATTCTAGATTTCGGTCAACTTTTGTTAAAGTATTTTTAAGAGTATTACCACGTAAACATATTTATCGTCAGGTTAAGAGATGCAAAAGTTAGATTAGACCAACTGCGTCTTTCAAACCTTTTGTTTCAAACAAAGTTGATCATGTAATGTGGTATATATTTATGCACACATTTCAGCATCGTCAAAACAGAACTAAAAGCCTTCTATGAATTAATTGAAGTTTTCATTTGTGGAGTTAAAACAGAACCTGCAGTGCAACTGAAACTCAAATTTGAAGTGACATAATGAAAATCTTAAATAATATAAGACTCATTGTAACTTCAGCGTTATTCGTTGGGATAAACTGTAGCTCTGTGTTTAAAAGCAATGGAACTGCCGGAAAAGATTTGAGTCCGCAGACTTTGATCACATTTGGGAGAGAAACTAACGATTCCCTGGTTACAATGATAGGAAAAGTGATAGAAAATTATCATATGTGTACTGCCTGGTCGCAATGGTCTTCATGCGGCGCAACCAAATCTGATTATTTTTCGACTAGATTGCGAACAAGACATTGTGGGAAAGACAATTCAAGAAATGGCATGCGAACGGAGATTGAGACTGGCATTTGTGAAGGTGGCTTTGAAAACGTATGTCCCCAGAACTACGACAAGACAGAAAATGGATTCTGCATTAAACTGTATATCACAAGAAAGACTCACGACGAGGCAGTAAGCGTGTGTAAAAATGACGGAGGCTTTCTTATCAATATTGACTCAGATCCGAAATATGCCGACGTTAAAGCTATCTTGATTACGAAAGACATTAAAGGAGATTTACATATCGATGGCCGGCGCAAAAATGCTGCGTCTCCATGGGAGTATACGTATGGATCCAGAATCGGTTATTTCCACTGGTTCAGCGGCTACCCTTCCGCAAGAGATGATTTATTATGCTTGTGGCTAACTAGTTTCAGGGCAATAGCTGATCAACGATTTCTTACGTATAATAATGTTTGCTCTGGAACGGCCAGCGGCTTCCTCTGTGAAGTTTCACGTTAATTAACTATATTATTTTGTAAAATGGAAAGTAACAAATTACACTATTCTCCTGTAAAAATCAAACAAATGAACTGTTTATATTTCCGTTGCATTTAAACATAGCCCAAATGAATATGCAAGAAAGGAACATTTCAACTAGTACATGTAAACCTGATTTGATTATCTATTTAGACAATTTATCTTTAAGGTCAGCTATTCTCTTCGAATGCCATTCGATTGCAATGTAAACATTTATTATAACAACCAGTTTACACAACAGAACAATGTGTTTCATCTTTAATTGTTAAAGACGCGCCACAAAATAACTGTATTCTTTTGTATTTCCATGATGGTAATTATACATGATTTACATGCAAAATATGAGATATACAAGTATTTAGTTTCAAATTGACAGTGGCATATATTAGGCCAAGACAATGTGTTTAATGTCTTTACATTTTATTGAATTAATGTAGCAATATATACAGAAATCAGTGTATTTAGTTAAATTTCAATCACATATTGTTTCTACAGTGTAAGATAGTTATTCGCCTATATTCTTAAAACTATGCTGAAAGGAGACTGATTGAATAAGTTTGCAGATGAAGTTGTGAAAACACATTTATTCACGAAGGGCCTAATTTGTCCGCCAGAAAACTTGTAGTATAACTGTATATTACCTGTATTATAAGAATAATTTTCATGAAGTTTTTGTGGGTGAAAAAAGTAGGTCAACAGGTCGTGGTGTGTCTTTAATAAAAGTTTAATTAATCATTTTCTTATCTCATACTCTAACATAGTTCGGCTGGTATGTCACATAAACAAAACTGAGAGGCAAAGCGCGTTGTATCCTGCTATGGTTGACGCGGGGACCATGGTTCAACTCATATGCATCTGAACTCTGACCCGATGTAAATCAGACGATTATCCGCGCAAAGCCTTGAATAAATAACTAAAACACTGAATGTAAGTTTTGATTTTTAACGATCTAAAATATTAAGTGTGGCGGCCATAATAGTTCATTGGTGCATATTCAAATTAATGATTTACACAGCATGTCTTGTGATTTTAGCTCTATTTCCGAAAATATCAGGTTTAAAGAAATTTTATTTCTAACCATGGTCACCCATTTTTACGCGTGAAATGTGATTATGGAATAAGCGAAGAAAACTAAAAGTAAGTTTATAGGAAAATTTCATTTTGACATTTAAATATATTAATCATTGCTTCATATTCATTTGTATCTACATCTGAGATCTGAAATTTCGCTGTTGTATATATGGTCTGAATAAATGGAAACTAACTATTAGTCTTTAGGGTATGGTTTTGAGTGGCATTTAAAGTTTCCTTTGTGCAAAAACTTCTGCTGATTTTTTTTAAAATAGAAGATCAACATTTGATACTGGGTAAACATTGATCATGATTATATCAACATTAAGCTTATAATATTTACTCACTTGTAATGTTAAATATATGGTAGCTTAAGACATTTTGTTACATCGCATGGAGATGTGTGCGGTATATGTAGCGCTTTTCATCGTGTCATCATGGCGCTCTTGCATCATCGTGCATGTGCAATATCGAAATTTTGAAAGTTTGGTAGAGTTGATTTAGCGTGAAACTATCAATGCGCAACAACGAAACATTAAACTTGACATAACATTTTATTTAGTGCTGCTGCAACAGAAATTTCGTATATCAAAACGAAATAAAATGTTTCGTTGTTTTACTTTGGCTTTCGCGCGCGGCTGGGGTAGTACTTTCTTCTGTGTCGTCCTGATCCGCACGCCAACGCGAGACAACAAAACAGTTTATTTCGTCCTAGTGCGCGCTCAGACATGTTAACGCAAAATTTTGTTTGTGGTGCTGGCGCATGCGCCACCATGAAAAAAATATTTTTTTCTGTTGTGTAAAATGTTTCATTGTGGCGTGTTGATAGCTTCATTTTGTCACACTGTCACGCGCACCAAATCCACATAACAAGACAACGAAAATTCCGTTATGGTGCGTTAAGACGACGACACAACGAAATGTACTATATAAACCGTGCCCACGATAACGTGACATGACGAAATGTCCTAAATCGGTCACCGTATAAATGGCCATTAAAAATGCATGACGCTGCAAGAGCTCGTGGCCCGACCTTTTTGCTTATTTTTTTTGTGTGTACATGTGCAATTGATGTTATATAATTTCATGAATGTAACTACTAAGCGATAAAATATAATTAAGTTAAATTTGAAATATACTATTTCCCTAAAGCTTTCGTCCGTACAAAAGATTTTGTTTTCAACAGTTGAGTAAAGATCTCTTAAATAATTGAAAAATAATTGCAGCACATTTTATCGTGTATCTATTTCATTGTTGTAACGTTGTATTAAGTGACAGTCTCTTATTATTCAATCTGTGTAGCTAAGTATATATTTTGACACGCTACTTATATGTTTTGTATATATGTGTGTACATCAGTTTGACATTAACCCTTATCATGCTGGACACGATAGATTCTGCCTTTGCGACCAGTGTAGATCATGCACATCCGTGTCTGATAATGAACTGCACTGTTCGCCATTCAGTCAGTATCTTTTTGGTAAGCACCCCTTTTGACAGTTAATGGTACTGTCCAAATTGAAAGATGGACAAGTTTATTATAGAAATTGAACAGGGTAAGGGTTAATAAATACATAAATATATGAAGGTTTGTTTGATATTTGATTCTTTTATTTTTTAATAAATCTACTTAACTCGATTGAAGATGTCGCGTGATATTTGCTGACCTCACTCCATTCCCACCCGTCCCTTTCGGCTGGAAAATAGATAGATTATCATTGTATAAATATGCATTTTTAAAAAGATGTATTTTATGAACTTTGTTTAATGTTTATGGACCGTTAATTTAGCTAAAATATTGTCCAACTTCAGCAGCTTATGAACATAACCATGTAAGAAAACGCGATTTCGTTATTATAATAAAAAGGCAATTTACAAAATAATTATTAGTTTAGTAGAGTACATAACTACATACTGCAATTGACAACTGATATATGTTACTTCTAACAGAACTTAGATTAATAGCCTGTGGAAGTCAGAGTGCATCCAAACAAGAGAAACATCATACTTTGCTCGATGTAGTCTGTCCTCAAAGGGTTCTGAAATCTCCAACACTCCTGACGCCCCAAATACCAATCAAAGCGAAGGAATATTTATACATATGCATTAAATGGCGTCCACAATCTTTGAATACTGAAAAATAACAACACTGAGTCCAACGGCCACTAGAAGAAATTTATAGACTACCGTTGTGACAAATAATTATCCTACTTTCAAATTCTTTTGAAAGTAACACAACGGTTTTGCTGCATGATGTTTTTAACCGAGGTGATTTTCTGGAATGTACACACTAATACACATTAGAAACATCAAGGTTTCTTGTCTGAAAACTGAGATTTGAACTTAGACTTCTATTTAATTTGCCATTAATTTGATTACATCATAATTATACAGTTATTCAAAGATTTGTCTGTCTACTGCACATTCATGCAACGGTTTCCCATAATATGCTCCATTACAGTTATTTATAACTGAGAACACTGTGAATTCTGATGGCATTCTCTTTTAACGCTCGGATATTAGTATTAAAATGATCATTAGGAGCAAGCATAAATTGAAAGGGGGATTTCGTTTTCTGTTGTTACTCGAGTGGGCAGGTTGGGATCAATGGTCAAAGAGTGCTTTCACAAAGAGATGATACCACTGAAGGTACTAGTTTTAACAGTTTAAACTTAAAATTATATTTAGTCTTAATGCCTTTGAATATTGTTGTAATAGGATTGATAAAACTAAATCATCAAAAATGATTTGCTTAATGATATATTTGATAAAGTCTACCTATATATCTGAAATAAAAAGACTTGTGATGGAAAAGTTTCTCTTAAAAAAAATATTTCACAGTCATACATATCTTTACATCTTGGTCAGCTGCTGAAATAGTTGGGTGCTGTTGTATCCCAAGGGTCATTTTAATGTCACAATGGTTTTTTTTTTTTAAAAAAAACGCACTTAGTTCGTTTTCTGAGTATGAAAATAACAATACTTTGTTCTAACAATTGTCGTATAAACATCAAGGGGATGCATCCAGATATCGTACGAGAAAAAACAATCAATCTTTCTTTCCTTTATGAAACACCAGTGTACGAAATGAAATTTGCTACGAGACACTGTCCTCGCAAACACTCAATAATGAAAAAGTATATAAATATACTCGTGAAATGCCTCTTCCTTTCTCACTAGCATTTACAAATACATTTCTTCTGAAAGCAAATGCCCTCTCCAGCAGGTAAAGAAATAGGACGTTAATACTTATGATAAATCATTTCACATGTATCGTATGCTATTGTTAATTTGTCTACCCGGTAATGATTATCAGAGAAATATTTTGAAGGACTGGACGTATCTTGCACACAAAAAAAATCAATTGTTAAATTTTATGCTAATATAAAATCCCGGCATGGAATAAAATTGCCGCCTTGTCTGTCTCCCGACCTATAGTTTTCAAGAGATTTTGTACAAATCCTTTACTGAAATATATCAATATGAAGTGAACTGGCTCATATAGTAAGGAGATATATGTACTACCATATACGCTGCCCTCCTCTTATTTACAAATATAAATTAACTTATATATCTTTGTTTAGTCTAAGAGCACGAGTTTATTGATAGCTCTTGTTTCTTTTGGAATGACATATACTATGAAATCATTTTTTTCGCGCAGAACAATTTTTCGCGTATTTCGCGCTACGAACATTGCGCGAATTTGAGACAGCGCTATTATTTAACAGTTTAGAATGTAGTTCTCCGAATTTATTCACTGTCCAAAATATTTATATGTTATAAGACCCGTGTATTTCAAATTTTCTAAAAGTGTCACAGTTTATCGGCAGTAAATTAAAGTTCGTCTTTTTAGAAACTTATTTGTTTTTACCATAATGGATTATGAAATTGGATCAAATTATTTTTATCAAGTGGTTAATTGGTTATTCTTTACGAACGTTTCAAATTACTTACGCTAATTTTATATTACAAATGCTATGAAGTATTTCTTTTATTTATCATTTAATCGTTGACAGAAAACTATGTACATATTTGAATTCATATGTGTATCAATTCATTCGTCATCCATAGATTTCAAGCTTGTCATACCGTGTTACTGAATCGTATTTATTCGCACCTGTCATTGTTGTTTAAGCGCTTTTCATAATAATACCTCAAACGCCTTTGATTCTTATCGATTTCTTTGATAACTCTTTCACACTTTACCTAATCTAACAATAATTATCAGTTGGACTGTCATAATATTTTTAACAAAGTCATAAACGGATCGCTTTTATTGACAGGCGGTACAACATAGTGACACTTACGATGCTGAGGATTTCTGAAAAAGTAAACATTTTTTAAATTGAAAATGCGCGAATTAAAGCCCGCGCGAAACTGTTTCTTTTTTCTGCCGTTTGCGCGAAAGTTCATGTCAGCAAATTTAAAGGATGAGAATATTTTAGTTCACATGAGTACGAAGTGCTCAAGGTAAGGTTTTATGACTGGGCGTCCGGCGGCGTCGTTGTGCGTCGTGCGTCGTGCGTCAACATTTGCATTGTGAACACTCTAGAGGCCATAGTTGTAACTCAATCTTTATGAAACTTGGTCAGAATGTTTGTCTTGATTATTTCTAGTTCAGATACGAAACTTAGTCATGTAGGTTTAATAACTAGGTCAGTAGGCTAGATCTTGTGACCGTTCTAGAGGTCACAGTTTTTACTTAATCTTTATGAAATTTGGTCAAAATGTTTGTCTTGACGAGCTCTAGGTAAAAGTTGAAACTGGGTCATGGGAGATTAAAAGCTAATGCAGTAGGCCAGAACTTAGGAAAAGCTAGTTAACACTCTGGAAGCCACAGTTATGCCTTACTCTTTATGAAACTTGGTCAGAGTGTTTGTCTTGATGATCTCTAGTTCAAATATTAATCTGGGATATGTGGAGTTAAAAACTAGCTTACCCTGTTAAATCAATGGAAAAACTTGTGAACAGTCTAGAGACCACCGCAGTTGTGACTCAATCTTTATGAAACTTGGTCAAAATGTTTGTCTTGATGATCTCTAGGTCATGTTTGATACTGGTTCGTATAGGATCAAAAACTAGGTCTTAAGGCCAGATCAAATGTAAATCTTGTTAACATTCTAGAGACCACAATTTCAAAGTCATGAAAATTGGTAAGAATGTTTTACTTAATAACCTCTAGGTCAAGTTAAAATCTGGGTCATGTAGGGTCAAAATCTAGATTACCCGGTCAGATCAAAGGAAAAGTTTGTGAACACTCTACATGCCACAGTTATGACTTGATCTTTATAAAACTTGGTCAGAATGTTTGTCTTAAACTTTAGGAAAAATTTGACAATGGGTCATGTGGGTCAAAAACAAGGTCACTAGGCAGGAACAAAGAAAGTGCTTGTTTACACCCAAGAGGTCACGTTTTTTGGTCCAGTCTTAATGAAAATTGGTCAAAATATTTGTCTCCATGAAATCACTAGATAAAACATGTTTACACTGTTAAGATGTGTTACTAAGGTGAGCTACCTACGGCCATCCTGGCCCTCTTGATATAATTATCACATTTTCACATATCTGACAAGTTATGACATGTTTCTGAAAATATACAAGGGGCAAATCCGATGTACATCTCTTTAACTTGGCGAGGTCTTACAACCATTCAGTTTACTATTCTTTCTTCCTTATACATTAAAATATCTAGTGTTTGCTAATTGTGATTGTATAATATGTAACAGAATGAACTAATACAATGTAAAACTTTTTTGAGATTGTATCTGTTAATAGTAGTTTAACATAAGGATAACTTAGGGACAAAATATCATTAAAGTCCTGCTCCGCGGCTATTCAAATTCTATTGTGTGTATGCAACCCACGATTACAATAGGTAACAGTTCAAAATGCAATCTGAAACAGTGTTTGTGAATAAGGAATAGGATAGAGAAGACAGTATTTCAACTGTTTGTTTAAAAATATTGACCACATTTCTTTTCCATAATTACATGCTGACTTCACATTTTGTATTTACTTGTTTATTCCAGTTTCAGCTGGAATGCCACAATACTAGTTTATTTTTGTTTTCTTTTGTTGTCGCATAATAGTGAAATGTTTTAAAATGGTGGACTAAACTAGTTGTTCAAAATTGCTATGATTACAAAGAAAACTCATTTTTAAGTCAGCACGTATCTTTATTTCAAATCTTCTTTACAAATTAGTAAAACAAGGTTTACACCAATCACAGTGTAATGTTCACATACAGGTTTTTTTCCACAATTACTTCATATCTTCCTTGTTGTTATCGTTGGGTTTAAATTTTCCCTGACCGCTTAATTGATTCAGCTAATGTAATTCTTTTTGAGCTATTTCATGTTCCGAAGGGCACTGATGTCAGTACCGGCTACAATAAAAAATCGAAACATTGTTCAAATATACAAGAATGTATGTTAGAAATATATGAGATACCAACGTGCTTCACATATTTAGGTTTAATATATTCTTAAGTTAATATCTCAAGAAACTCCAGAAAGGCGTTAATTGATAAAAGTCTGTTTCAAAAATTCAGTAATACTCATATAATTCATATAATGATGTAACCGACATGCACTCTTGATCGGATTTGAAGAAAATACAACAGTAGTAATATAAGGCAATGATGTTCAGCAATCTGGATTTTCTAAATTCAACATAGAAAAGGTATTACAGCAGACTTTTATCGCGTGATCAGTTGCCTTTAAAATGTGCTTGTATTATTTGGATGGACATTGACAATAAGTAGAAAAGTTTGACAGTTAATTATATTATTATTATATCAAATAAAATAAAAAAAAATAGAAAAAGTGGAAACTCCACAGGTTGTTCAACATGCCAAAAACGAAAATGTTGATTGAGTCTGTTCATGAACGGTAGTGGAAATGCATGCTACCGTCCACGCCCTCTAGCCCCAAACTAGCAGCATGTGATGTTTTCCGCTTCAGATAACAGAGACTCTTTCTAAAAGATATATTCATCAAAGACCGCTGTTACGAAATATGCGAATCAAACAGTTATTTGTTTACCTTTTGAAACATTCCTTGCTAAAGATTGTCGTAGATTTCAATTAACATTTGTTAAAGTATTTGTATTTTTTAAGTTTATGTCCACCTTAATGTATTTATCTGAAGAGATGAAAACTTTTTATAACCCACTTAGGTTGTTTTATTCCTGTTGTGTTTTATTTGAGTCTTTTTATTTATTTTTTATATATATATATATTTTTTAAAAATTGTCACGCGTGTCCTTTCATGTTATGTATATATCTATGAACGAGTTTGAATATTGTCGAAACATAAATATTACATAAGTATGTATTTTTTGGAAACAACACCATCTTTTTGTCAAAATATTAACTTTATACAAACAAATGACTAATGGCTAAGGATTGAGGAATATGGTACAAGCCTGTAATTCAACATTTCTGAAAAGATCAAAATTTCCGTTTCATCAACAGACTTTCCGAATAAAAGCAACAAAGAAATGTTACGATCTTTAGGTGCCTTATACACACAAAATTATTGTCACCTAAAATGACCATTTAAAATAAGATTTGTTCAAAGCGAAATTACTAAAAACGTGTATGAATGTCTAATTAGTATAGGAAAAAAACATATATTTGTACTGAAATATTAGCCCAAAATGAATTTAAATACGATTTATGTTTTCAGTCTTCACTTATTTCAATAATATAAGTAGTTTTCCTTCGTTTTTGAACTGTCATTAAGAGAAATTTTGTTAACTCTTTAATGCGTGAAACAACTGCAAAGTATGATATTTCTATTACTGAAGAATGGCTTCTTAAGAGAACACTGCTTAGCTTATATTAACATTTATGAATATGTTTGCCAGCTGTCTCTCTATCTCTTAAATCATTTGTCCTGGCTTTATCTTCAGTGGATATTTAATTTAAGGTACTGACTGTTGGCTGTAACACATGGTGTTCAAGTAATTGTTTCTTTTATCCCGTAGTCTGTTTTATTCATATACATCCATGCAAAAACTGCTATAAGATATTGTTAAAAATGCCTGTTTTAGCATATTTGTACGTGGACTTTTTTCCATAGGATATTCACCAGGTCTTTGCAATCTGAACCATTTTTATGGAGAATGATTTAGGGCAAGAACATCTCTGTTTCATATTTACACGATGCAACTTGATTTTACATTTGGTATTAACTTCTTTAATTTAGTATCAGATTGGATGTCATTATTGTGTTTGTCTTTGCTGTCGCGTGATACAAAGTCTGTTTTCAATAGTAGACCAAAGATTTGGTTGTAGATTGAAAAGATTTCAAAGACAATTCATGTGTTGTTGTCAATATATCTCTTTATTTCTAATCTTCCTTGCAAATAGAAAAACAACGTTGCCCCAATCACAGTGAAGTTTTTACCTACAGGGAATTTTTGTTTATATTTTCTTCTTTACTTCCTTTGCATTATTGTTTGAATTTCAATTAGCAAGACCGCTAAATTCTGCAAATTATTGTCCTCTTCGTATTATTTTCGGTCACGGCATGTTTGTACCAGATATTAAAGATAATTCAACAGACATTCATGTATTATAGTATAAAAACATGCCTGTTATAGTCTGGGAATTCCTGTTACGTTCATACACATGTGCCACAAATAACACGAGGAGGGCAGCAGATGATAAGGGCAGCGTATAATAATAGTTTGTTTCAAACATGTTCCGGATGATCCTTTTTCTTTCTATCTAGACACAGGAACTTTTGTTTAGGCTTTAAGGTGGTTCAGTGGTTAACCCTCTCGGTATGTTTTGGAAAGCATAGCTTTTATATTTTTGTTTAGACCATCTACTTCAGCATTTGTGAATGCTACTAATATGGGGTTTGCGAGGGAAACTGGTCTTTTTTAAAAAACGATCAAAATGTTAAGTATATGCTATCAAATTTTAGGAATAATATGTCTGCACAAATTTTAACTGGTCGCATCACTTAGCGGACTAAAAAGATGTCTGAAAAGGTATATTGTATAGCGTAGCCAAAGTTTCAAATTATCAGAAGTGAAAAAAGTAGATTCGAAACGGTGCGAAGTCAGTGACTACTTTGAACCATCTACCAGAAAGACATATATGCTGTTGAAATGATGTAGTTGTACATAAAACATTCCCAAACACGCAACACATATATAACTTCTTACATTGAAATTTAGCCCATGAATGATGAAGCATTTAGTTACCTTAACTGAAAAACGGAAATGTGTCACAGAACACATCAAACTATTGAAACTTTTTTTGCAAAATATATTGTTCAGGGTGCTTTTATTAATAACATAATAACCATATTACGTTCTGAGGCCTCAAGGTAACTACAAACAAGAGACTGACTTGGTTCCCTAGCTGTTGAGCATTCGCTTCGAATGCGGGATGTCATCAGTTTCCTTGCTGGTCACGTCATATCAACATGGTCCAGTAGCTCCCGTGCCAGGCGCCACGATTAGCGCCTAGCATTAATATGGAAAATGACATCTGAAAACATGACATGATGAAAAACGATGCTATGTGCTGAAATGAAAAGGATAAATGACTGATGATGTGTCCTGTAAAAGACCACAACCCGTAACATTTCCGGTTTTGATATCGGAGACTTTGAGCAATGTATAATTTACAGGTACTTCTTTTTTTTTAAAAAAAACCCGACGACCACTGTTACGAAACATGCTAATCAAACAGTTGTTTACTTTAACCATAACATACCAGATTTCGGTCAACGTTTGTTAAAGAATTTAAAGATTGTCACCACGTAAACATAATTATCTATCGTGAGGTTAAGAGATGCGAAAGATTAAATAAACCTTTTGTTTCAAACAATCTTGATCATGTAACTGGTAATATATTTACGCGCACATTTCAGCATCGTCAAAACAGAACTAGAAGCCTATAAATTAACCGAAGTTTTCATTTTGTGGAGTTAAATCAGAACTACTGAAACACGAATTTGAAGTGCATAATGAAAATCTGATATAATTTAAGACTCATTGTAACGTCAGCGTTATTCGTACGGATGAACTGTAGTTCTATGTTAAGAAGCAATGGAACTGCCGGAAAAGATTTGAGCCCTCAAACTTTAATCACATATGGGAGAGAAACTAACGATTCCCTGGTTACAATGATAGGAAAAGTGATAGAAAATTATCACATGTGCACTGCCTGGTCGCAATGGACTGCATGTGGCGCAACAAAAGAGGCTTTTTTCTCAGCTAGAACGCGAACAAGACAATGCGGGAAATACAACTTAAGAAATGGTAGGCGTACTGAAACTGAGACTGGCGTTTGTGAAGGAGGTTTTGGAAACGTATGCCCCACGAACTACATTATGACGGAAAATGGATTCTGCATTAAACTGTATACTACAAAAAAGACTCGTGACGCGGCCGAAAACGTGTGCAAAAATGATGGAGGCTTTCTTATAAATATTGATTCAGATTCGAAATATGCTGATGTTAAAGTTATCTTGATAGCTAATGGCATAAAAGAAAACATACATATCGACGGTCGGCGGAAGAATGCTGCCTCTCAATGGGAATATACGTACGGATCTAGAAGCGGCTATTTCCACTGGTACAGCGGCTACCCTTTGACTAATGCTGATCGTCTATGCTTAGAGCTAACTGGATACAGGACAGCAGCTGATCAACGGTTTCTTACGTTTAATGGTCCCTGCACCACTACATATCCATTCCTGTGTGAAGTTCCAGTTTGAACAGCAACATTTCTTTTTAGCTTCTAAGTCGCAAACTTGCAAAGCGTTCAGCGCCTACACATATTAACAAATAGTTAGTTTTGTTTTTCTATATTCAGATTGCAGCAAAAACAATTTGAATGTTTGGACAATGCATATCAACTTCAATATATCAGTGTGATGGATGTTGTAAAGACTTAAGTACAAAAAGAATCAAATTATTATTCTTATTACATAGCATGATATACGAGTCTTGATCACATTACAATGGATAACTAGAAAAGAAACTTTTATGATTCCTTATATAAATCGCTTGTCCATACTTTGTTCTATATGACCGGTCTATATTCATTACATGTTTACTTTACTGGACTAACAAATTTAAAAATAAATCTTTGAAAACTAATTTGTGATGTCATGTAATAAAACATTTAGTGATTGGCTTGCTTGTTTGTCATCTGTAATTTTGACCTCATGCAATAGTTTTATAACATTAAAATTGTTTCCCTGTAAATCAACATTCAACAAAAATATTGCCGGTCAAAAATTGTTGTATATGGTCTGTCCTCTTGTAAATGATGAATTATTTGAAGGAAATAAATATTCTATTACACAATATGTTAATAGAAGAGAGGAGGATATTGTGTTGCAAATGACACTGCTATATGTTTTCCTAATTGTATGTTGTGAAATTACTTTTAGTAGTCAAACGTAACAACTTTATCATTAAGAAAGTTGTGAATTTTGCAAGACAAATGCCCTTTGTTATAACGAAATACCATTAGTTACTATTTCCTATCTTATATATATATATTTCGTTAATTCTTTTGCTTCTTTGATGTTTGTCAAATAACTGTATATAAGCATACACTAAAATAATAAGTTGTTATAATGTAGGTTTTATTTTATACATTAGTTTGTAGCAGTCGAAGTTGACGAAATTGTAAGTTATTTTGTTACTAACAGACTATTATGTAATCCTTTACATATCCTACGATGTGATCTGAATTCTTGTTAACTGATAATTAATATTTTGCTATTTTATTTGTTTCCCTATTCTTCATTTCGATTTGTAAAGAAATATAAAATAGACATATGGCTAGAAAGAAAATGTAAAGGGATATCAGAAGCAAAGAAATATTGTATAAAACAGAGTGAGTTGTTTCCCTTTTTATACAGTTTGATGTATGTATTTAAACAAAAACGTTTACATATTTTCAATCACTTCTACTTATTTGTATTCAAATACAAGCACAATTTGAAATACTCATTTATTATACTGTTTTAAAACCATTTTAATGCTAATAAATAGTAAGCTTATTCTGTTTGTTTCATTTATTTGTAACGAAAACAAAACTGAGATATGAGTAACTGTGTATATAAATAATAAAGAAATTGAAAATGATACCTTTGCCCAAACTTGTGTTGTATAAAATACTTGTAATTTCCATATTTTGAAGCGGAATGCAATTACCGTAACTGCACGTACTACACGTACAGCTATGTTGAACCTTAAATTTCACAGAAACGAATTCTCCACGCATGAGAGAAATCCGTGCGAATTACGAACCTGTGTAAAGAATGCGCATGAATATTTCAAAAAACTTCTACAACTATAACACAAATTTGTTAAATCTACGTCTCCGTACCCGTATTAAAGCAAAAACGTATATTTCACTTGTCAAAACAGAACAAAAAATAGTATAGAATAGAAAAGCGTTTCCAATAATGCCATCTTTCGAACACATGCAGTCATGCCCGACATCCCAAATTCTCAATAATTTCTCTCTCCGAAACGCTTGCATTCCCCCCCCCCCTCCCCCCACCCTACACCCCCACACGCACATTCGCAAACATTGTTCTTTCTTAATGTCATTTTCTGTTATACGGAGCATCAAGTAAATTCATAGGGTCAAGGACTGCAATAGTACGTTGTACCCTGTTGTTCACCGCTTCAGTTCAAAGACCGGTCATTGTGCCGTATAAAAGATACGAGGGCATGCTTTTCCAGAAATGTTTGATTTGTTTTGCATTTTTCTTATATGGTTTTATTATGGTATATTAGGAAAAAATGGCGAAGCATGAAATAACTTTGAAGTTTTGAATCCTGTTCTTCACATGTCACAATTACGCATTCTTGTTCCGTCATTTTTATGCATTGACTAAAGGCCAAAATTCCACGAGGAAACTGCGATATGAAGCTGGTTCAGGTCGATATACAAAGATACGATGGCGATACACGATATTGCGATGGCGAACCGTTGAGGTGCGATTGCGCTGTGCAAATGTGCGTGCAGTAGGTGTAGCCATCGTACCTTCAATGATAACCATATTGAGGAAAACCACTCTCCCACGCAAAACCAACGCCATAAGCTGAAAAGTCACGGTCCTACTTGGAATGAATAGGAACAAAGCTTGTACGGTATCCAGCGTCCTCCACGATTAAATTATTTTAAGATAACTTGGTATATAACAACGATGCGACAAGGTACCGTGTGCAAAACCTGGCAAATAAGCTGAAAGGTCTAGGGTACACTTGGAAATAGGTAATTTAATGGGGGACAATACAGATTGCTTGTACGGTCTTTAACGTCCTTATCGACTGAACTATTTTGAACTCGATTGATACAAATGATTATCACGGGGACACGAGAAATCAAGGGCAAGACTCAGGTCCGTACCTGAAAGGTTGAGGTCACATTCAGACTGTTAAATGCTTGTATTTTCTGTTGATTTTGTTGTGTCCTGACATGTCATCGACAGACAATACCAAGTTGAATGAAGTGCTCTACATAATTTTAAGGTGATTTGTTCAACGCATCACTTAATGCATCTAGCATTAAAATTTATGTAGTGCTTTGAGTTCTTTTTATCCAAAGAATGTGCGAGGCATCTAAAGATTTTTCTGTCGTGTGAGTAATATGCTGTGTTGAAATTTCGTAGAAACATGTGTAAAGAATTCGTGTCAATATTTCACAACAATCGTAAGAATATGTCACAAATTTGTGAAATTTAGGTTTCGCATCTCTACCCATATTAAAGCAAAAACGTATATGTCACATGTCTGATTTGTGTTATTTTCGGCCGTATTTTTAGATAATGTGTGAGGATTTCGCGAGACGTGTGAAGAACGCGTTTGTAAACGTGAAATTTACAGTTCAACGCAGCTATATGTGTAATAGCAGAAATTCGGTCATAGCTATACTTCCTTCAGGGTGTAGTCGAAAACATCTCCAAATAAAAATATGTTTATCGCATTTAATCGTTAACAACATTTAATCGGGACAATGACAACAAACTTCATATGTCATGTTTATATTTGCGTTTTTTTTTTTGTTTTTGACTTGTAACGAAAACATAAGGGTATCTGACTACAGATGATTTGCATTGCACAGTTCATTCTTTCTTTTTGTTTATTTTTTAAAATGTCTGGATGTCTTAAATAGGTAAAAAGCGGAGTGGAAATCGAGAAAGTATACCAAAACGGTTCTGAAGTGATTGAATTTATATGAAACAAGGTTGTATTGGGATATAACCTTGGCTCGGCATGTTTTTGCGATCTTGGTTGCGTCTGGCACTTCTCCTTCGGTGCCTCCTTTGAGAAATATGAAAGTGATACTTTCGTCGCAAAGGCGGTATATTATAACCATCATTTGTAATGGGATAGTATGTCTACGCTTCAACTGACTGCTCGAATCACTGAGCGGACAGGAAAGATATATGTCTAGTTTACAGAGTAGCATTGAAATTTAGCCCATAAATGAATGAGACATTAATTTACCCTAACTAAAGGAACCGAAACGTGTCACAGAAACCTCAAATTATTAAAGTGAATCTATTTTCAATTTATGATATTCAGGGTACTTTTGTGTTAATGAGTGTTAACCATAATGCATTCTGTGGCTTCAGAGTAACTACAAACAAGATACTGACTTGGTAGCCTAGTTGTTCAGCACCCGCTTAGAGTACAGGTGGTAATCGGTTTGCTGCCTGGTCACGTCATATTAAATACAGTCCAGTAGCTCCCGTGCTGAGTGCCAAGATTGGCTCCTAGCATTAATACTAAAATGCAATCTTTTTCCCTCATACTTTCATGGCAACTGATACATTAGGCACAAGTTGAAGACAAACGATAGAAAACGATACTCTGTGCTGAATTGAAACAAGATAAATGACTCATGATTCGTCGAGTAAAAGACCACAGCCTGTGTAATCTTTAATCTTTTGATCTCGTAGGTTTTGAGAAATGTATAATTTACAAATGCATTCTAAATAAAACTAACAGACGACTTCTGTTACGGAAAATGCTAATCAAACAGTTGTTTACCTTTAACTATGACATACCAGAATTTAGTCAACTTTTGTTAAAGTGTCTCTAAGATTGTCACCACGTAAACATTTATTGTCATGTCAAACGTTAGATTTAACCAACTGCGTCTGACAAACCTTTTATCTCAAATTATGTTGATCATGTAATGTGGTATATAGTTATGCACATATTTCAGCACCGTCAAACAGAACTAGAAGCCTTATATAATTTATTCGAAGTTTTCAATTTGTTGAGTTTGATCAGAACCAGTGTTACAACTGAGACACGAAGTTGAAGTGCATAATGAAAATCTTAAATAATATCAGACTTATTGTAACCTCGGCGTTATTTGTTGGGATAAACTGTAGCTCTGTGTTAAAAAGCAATGGAACTGCAGGAAAAGATTTGAGTCCACAATCACATATGGGAGAGAAACCAACGATTCTTTGATTACAATTATAGGAAAAGTGACAGAAAACTATCACATGTGTACTGCTTGGTCAAAATGGACTACATGCGGCGCGACAAAAGCTAATTTCCTCTCAAATAGAACGAGAACAAGACATTGCGGGGAATGCAAGTCAAGGAATGGCATGCATATAGAGGTTGAAACTGGCGTTTGTGAAGGTGATTTTGGAAAAGGTATTTTAGCATGACGGAAAACGGATTCTGTATTTAAATATATACCACAAGGAAAACTCATGACAAACCAAAATCATGTACAAAAATGATGGAGGCTTTCTTGTAAATATTGATTCAGATCCGAAATATGCTAATGTTAAAGCTATCTTAAAAGCTAATGACATATAAGAAGACATTAATATTGATGGCTGGCGGAAGAATACTGCTTCTCAATGGGAATATACGTACGGATCTAAAAAAGGTTATTTCCACTGGTATGAGTACAGCGGCTACCCTAAAAACAAAACTAATTATTTATGCTTATTCCTAACTGGATACTGGACAATAACCAGTCAACGCTTCCTTATGTTTGACAATGATTGCAGTGCTATGTACGCATTCCAGTGTGAAGTTCCAGTTTGTTAAGGAAACACTTCTTTTCATTTTCTTTATTGTAAAGTTGTGGAGAATGTAGTGCTTCAGAACAGACATATTAACTAATAATTTATTGTTTCCTATTACTATTCAGGGTGACTTGCAGCAGAAAGAGACGCATTTAGCGTTTGGACATTGACATTGCATATCAACTTGAATATACCAGTCGGATTCGAAATTATACTGACTTTTGTACCTTATCATTAGAATTTTGATCAAATTGTTAAGGACAGCAAGCGAAAGAGTTCATGTTTTCTACGTATACCTGACACTAGTAACATGTGCATTAACTGGAATTTTGACATGTTTCCTTACATAAATCGCCGAGCCAAAGTATTTGCTATATGACCGGTCTATATTCATTACTGTTTACTTTACTTGTTAAAGAAAAATAATTGTTGGTGTCAAATAATAGTCATTTCTGATTTGCATGCTGGACATTAGGCAAAATTATATGTCCTCTGTCCTTTCGACCGCAGGCAATAATTTTGACTGTTGATTAATAAGTGTATAACACTAAATTATTTCACTATTACTATATCAACATTCGACAATGATACCGCTGGTCAAACATTGTGCATACTTATTGGTATGTGGTGTATAGACTGTCCTCTTTTAATGTAAATGATGAATTATTTGAAGGAAAACTCTATTCTATGACACAATAAGAGAAACACATGGCATGTTTTATCTCAAGTAATATTTAGCTATTTTAGTAGTCAAACTTTACAACTTTATCAGTGGAAAAGGTGTGAATTTGGCCAAACAAATGTCATTAAGTTATTATTCTAAATAACGATATAAAGTCTATGTTGCCGAAGTTGTAAGTTATTTATTTTCTCAATACTCATGATTGAATGCAGACAAGTATGTCCTCCTTTACATGTGTTTTCTGAAATCTTGTTAACTGGTAATTAATATTTTGCTAGTTTATTTGTTTCCCTATTCTTCTTTTCGATTTGTAAAGAAATACAAAAAATAGACATTTGGATAGAAAAATTCGTTGAACGAATTTTGCAAAGGGCTATCAATAGCAATGAAATACTTATAAAACAGAGCGATTTGTTTCCCTTATCAAATTGGTTGATGCCTGTATTGAAAGGCCAGCAAAAGCGTGTATTAATATATATTCTAATATGACTAACAATGCTTTGATCATCACAACAATTTTATGTTGACGTCACGTAAACGTAATATTTAGCGCCATGTACGCATCAAGAAATAGCGCTTTCTAATTTCATGAAATATTTTACGTAATAACATGTTTTAAATGACACGTCACATTGCAAAAATGTTTTGATTAATTTATACACATACTAAATTAGTTATACGCTTTGCTGAATAATTCGCAATAATTTTCGCTCGAACTGAATTCTGCCGCAAGACATTTTACTGTTTCCGATCCTGGCGTGTTTTAATAAATACCTACTATTGGCGCCATGCTTGCGATAAGAAACAGTTCCATCATATTTGATATATATTTTACAATAAAGAACATATTAGAATCGAAATAATTTATAGCAAAACAGTGCTTTATCACTATTTATACACTCGGGCGGTTATACGTCGTCCGAAATAATTTCCCTCGGGCTGCGCCCTCGTGAAATTATTACGCCCGATATATAACCGCCCATCGTGTATAAATAGTGATAAAGCACTGTTTTGCTATAAATTATTTCTTAATTTCATTCAGATCTACTAACTTTGTAATCATAAATTATACATATATTAACAACACAATTTGAAATACTTTATTTATTATACTGTTTGGAAATCATGTTTAATTCTACGAGACAGTCTGCTTATTCGGTTTGTTTCACTGTTTTGTAAAGAAAACAACTGAAGTCTGAATAACTGTATATATACTGTGTTTATAAATAAAAAGCAAATTGAAACTGATACTTTTGCTCAAACTTGTTTTGTCTGAAATCCATGAACCTACTTCATGTTAAAGCGGAAGGTTTTCAATGGTATACCTAAACGTACTGCACATACAGCTATAACTGTAATTATAGCAGTAATGCAATAAAAACTATACTTCTTCTGTGGTGTAGTCGAAAGCATCACCTAATAAATGGTTAAACATTATTTATTTCTTATCACTTCTGATCATATTGGCAGGAACAAAATTGTTATAACAGTGTTACCAGATCAGTCCAAACCTAATATGGGTTATCAGTGACTCAATATAAGATTGGCAATAAAGCGCAAATATACATAGTCTAATATTTGACAAAATGAAAATACATGTTTTATTAATATAATCTTACTTTTTCATTTCTGTTTTAATGTATTACTGAACAATTTGTTGTTTAAGCATTATTATTAAGCATAAATGTTGTTATTGAAAGAAAATAAATATTATAAGCAAAGTGTAGAAAACAGTTATTTTGTTTTGCAGTGTGAATAGTACGAATGTCATTGTATTAAAAAATCTCCCCTATAATCAGCAAACCGTCTTTTCTCTTGATGCAGTCTTTATTTTCCTTTTGTTAACCGTCTTTATCTTAAAAACATACGTATTTTCTTTTGAGTGGAGTCGTTATAGAATTCACCCACCCTGAGAGTTAGCTGTTCTAGGGCACAATCAAAACATCAATTATTATGCCACTGTGACCCTATATCGCTCATTCTAGTAGCACAAAACTTCCATGTACACTTTAAGAGATTATGGTGAAGCTAAACATTTTTACAAAGAATCATTCAGAACAAGTAGATCATGTCATGTGGCATCCTCTGAGTTTAAATGGGTTTTTAAAAAGCCCCAAGTTTCAAATTGACAAATTTGCACAAAGAAAAATATTGTGATTGAACCATGGGCTTTAGATTTTAGCTCACCTGAGCACAAAGCTACGGAGATCGCCTACTGCTAGGTGTATGTCGTCGTCCGTCCAGCATTTGACTGTCGAAATCCTAGAGATCATACTTCAGACTTAATCTCAAAATATTACCTTCATTTAGTCTTGTACGTTACAGGATCATCTGGGATTACAGGGTCAAAAAGTCATTTAATATGAAAATTGCATGAACATCATAGATACGACTTTTTTTAGTTCATCTTCAAAAAACTTTGTCAAAATGTTTGTATCTAGGTCAAAGTAAAATTAGATTACCTGAGGCCTTTAAGTAACGAGGTCAAATTATAGATAGACTCTGTTAACATTCTAAAGATTAATCAAGAAATGTTACTGAGAATGTGCATAACCTGCGAACAATGGCACTTTTGACAAAGTAAAAGGCTGAATTATATTACTAATATATCTATAGCAAAATAAAATTGCATGATCTTGATGTCCCTCATACATTTCAAGTAAATTCCATACTAAAGAAATCTGGAATCTAAAGCGTTCACAATCTAAAATTTGAAAACTTTGACTTATTCAATTGTCATTTTCCTGCTGCGATCGAACTTGACCGAGATTTTGTGGCCATTAGGTTTTATGATGATCCCTCAAAAAATGACGTCTATGGTGTTTTATAAGAAAAGTTTTTGAGATAGACTGATGTTAAGGCAGACAGACGAACAGACACTTTCCTCGGTATACTTGTATCAGGATAGTATATTGTTCGCCAAGAAGGCCAATATACCAAATATAATTTGGTTTACATTGACATAAGTCAGTTAATTTATTTAGCACATACATATTTGTAATATCATACTGTAGTAAAACGTTGTTTGAAATTTTATTGTATATCATAGTATGTTAAATAACAACATAATAAATAAGTTAACCGCCTCGCCTTGTGGTCGAATGTTCGCGACGAGGGCTCAAGATCGTGGGTTTCAATCTCTAGCCGAGTCATTTTAAAGACCTGAGATTGGTACGAGTAACTCTCCCTTGCTTGGTGTTTAGGGAAACTGACTTCATTTCTCTTACACCCTCGTGTCGGTGGATTCCATCTAAGTCGTAAACCATACTTCATAACCGACCTAAATTAAATTATGAATGTTTTTCGGCGACGCCGTCTAAATTGGTTTTTGTTACCTATGCCACGTGACTTCAGTTTGCAAATCAAACTACTTGATAAAGCATTATAGATAATTTATCAAAATGGAAGATTTATGCAACACTCTGCCTGATTGGACGAGAGTGTCAATTTCTTTCACTCTGTTGATTGTGCTACGCTGAGTGAAATGTAGACAAAGCGTTTATCCTAAACGACGCTGTTCACAATTTTAAAGCTAACTTTGGCTCAGTATATTTAGCAAGAATATTGATATATCTCAAAATGATGAGTAAGTTTAATAAATATGATAAAAACCTGTTCAAATACCAACATATATCAAATTAAAGAAAGAGCTGAATACGGTCTGTGTATCACATGAATAATGGTGTGATAAGAGTCTTTTATGTAGAGAAGTGCTTTTTAAAAGATTTTCCTTGTTACAATTGTCGTCTGTATATGAAAAGGTTTCTTGCTTTTGTGACTTATTCAGATTGCATATTAAAATGAGTACTTGTTTGCTTTGATATATTTGTTATAAATTATTTAACTGATTTAATATATATGAATATTTTTTTTTAGTATGGTATGCAAATACTGAACTCAGTTGAAATCTGTTTTATTATATATATGCTATATAATGACTGAATCTCATTACACTGAAATGAAGGTACGTTACATACAGTTTATCTATGTGATGTGACTACGGTCAAACTTTGCTTATGAAACAGAAATATTGAAATAATTACAATTGTATGTTTTGCTTGACCTTCACTTTTTTATAGGTGTGACGTCACTGTCCAAAGATTCATGAATATGCTATTTGTTAAAGCGGGATCAGTTGGCCTATTTTAGAAATAAATAAAAATAATAAATAAAAAATCCTTTAATTGATTTTTTCTCATGCATTCTAATCAAACTTGATTTGTAGCATCTTTATTAAGACCGCAGCCAACTTTGTTCATCTGGGACATTTGACCCCTTTTAGGGGCTGCTAGAGCTAAAACTAGAAATGCCTTTATACAGCGTCTCATGAACAGCTTGGTGGATCTTTGTCATACTTGGTCTGGAGCATTATTATAAGGTCCTCTTCCAAATTTATTTATATAGGAACTTGGGCCCTATTAGGGACCACTATGGCTAAAAGTAGATATGCCTTTCTTCGCATTAACCACTAAAATGTAATGGATTTTTATCAAACTCGATGTGTAACAATATCGTAAGGTCTCCTGCTATTTTGTTACAAATGGGGATAGGGACCAATTTAGCTAAAAATATAAACACGTTTAATGACCTCTTCTCATGAACCGCTTCATGAATCTTCATCAAACTACTGCTGTAATTATTCGTCTAAGGATAAAAGAAACAAAATTGCAACCCTACGAAACCTTTGCGAAAAATTAAAAGAGAACCATTTAAATTGTTAAAGTGCGGTGTTTAGTTTTGCAATTTGAAAAATGTTAGATGAAAGATGAATGTTAGATGAAAAATTCACAAACTTCTTTCCTTATTACAATTCGCCGACCATCATTTTTAAAGATATTTCTTGTTCGCGTTTATATTGTGCTGTACAAAACTATTATTTATTTGATATCCTCCATATATATATGAAGATTACACATATAAATACAATTTCAAACAATACTGAATATATCCAAGTGAACACATATAAACATATTAGCGAAATAACTGATCTTTGGCTACTAAATTCTACGTATGTACATATACATAATTGCAACATTTAATCAAGCAAATCTTGTTAATTTTCAAAACAATGTATATATATATAAATATACACATAAATCAATCAACGACTATACACAGCAACAATTCTGAAAAAAATGAGTTGTCATGCAAATCTTATAAATATTCATACAAAATAAAATAATATTTGAAAATCATAACAAACAAAATGACACCTAAATTTCATACAAGTCAAACATTAGGTCTCCACCATTCTGATATCCCTTTTACCGAAACGAAATATAAGAAATTCAGACAAACGTATTCTTAAGAGACTTTTACAGCATATGTTTAATTGCATGACACATATTTACATCGCTTTTCTCTCCATTTGGTATCTCTTATATCGAAACGAAACGAAATGTAAGAGATAAATATTATCAAAGCAATATTTTCACTTTTTGTGAAGAAACGAGAGTTTTGCACAACAATTGTGAAGTAAATACGTACTCTTGTAAAAGTGATAATGCAGCCATAATTTCTTATAGCTTTGATATTTGTAAAGTTAGTCTTATCATCTGAAATAAACAAATCATAATATTTATCAGTTTACCGCATAAACTTGCGTGTATGCAAATGCAATCAAAACAATGTTTGTGAAGAAGGAATAGGTACAAGAAGAAATAGACAAATTTCGAACGTACACTTTAACAAAATACGTTGACAACCTTTTCTTTTCATAATTACATGCTCATTTAGTCTGCCAATATATAAGGAAAATGTGACTTCTGATGGCATTTTTTGTTAATGCTCGGATATCATTATAAAAGTATCCCTTAGGATCAAACATGAAATTTAAAAGGGGCTGTCGCCTTCTAGGGTTCCTCATTACAGTATAATGGGGTCAAAGGTCAAATCAGTGCATTTACAAATAAACTGTACCACTGTGCACTCGTTTTATTTTCAAATAAACATCTAAATTGGTCTAAATATTTTTTTTCAACGCCCTTTAATATTTTCTAAATAAAACTGATGATAATATTAAAAATATATATAATACATATTATATTATATAGAATAATATATATCTGGAAAAAGTGGCATACAATGGCAAAGTGTGTTATAACTGACATGTTTGCAAACCTATATATGTGGATCAACTGCAAAACATTGTTCGGTATTGTCGTATCCAAGGGTTATTTTAAGGTAATTTTAAGGTCACAGATATGTCAAGGTCAAAAATGAACTTTTGAAAATGTCTTCTAAGGTATTAAAAGAAGCAAAATGGTGCGTTTATTAATAATATACTCGACGAATTTTTTAACTCTACACCTGTTATTTTTTTTTCTTTTATCGCCAAAATTTGACGGATTTGAGTGAATGTTCGACACAATGTTAAATGATTACTTTTATATAATAAAACATAAAAACGATCATAGCCTGAATTATGTTTATTTAACCGTAAGGTAACCCTTAAATTAATTAATTAATTCATCATAGCAGAAATTCAAAGTATCATATTCTGAATGTTCAACTATGTTTAGTTGAAATGGAACATCAGTCAATATTTTCAATATGAACATGTTAATTTTATATCAGGTTTGTGACGTCATTAATGACACCAATTCATGACTATTAATACTGCAGATGGCAGTACTTGCCACAAAGAGACCAGCACCAAGCAGCATCATATTATGGGGTTTATTCATTTTTATATAAGGGTAAGACGTTATTTGTATATAAGATTAGTTCATTCTAGCATTCCGCACTGAATTTAATTAACAATGTATCTAATTTTACACGTTTAAAGCTAAAATAGCATTAGCTCACATTTGTTTCATTTTATAACATCAGATTCCTTCGTGATACATTGGTACGTTTGCTCTACCCGGTTCTATCACCAAGCAAATACTCGGAAATCTAAAGGCGTTGTAATAGGAAAACAAACATGCTTACCCCTGTATTCACAGTCATAAAAATAATACAAATAATATTCGATATACTTTCAAATTCACTGACAATTATTAAGCCTTTTTGAAGTTATGACATTTAGATCTATAGAACCAACATAAACAAATACCGGTAGTTACAAAATTGTAAATATTGTAAACACTCGAAGAGCGGTTACCAGTCCTTATAATAGCCTAACGTTAATGTGCAAAGAAATATATTTTAGCTGATTGAAAAATATGAAGAGTACCATTTTCATGCTAATGGAATAAAAAAAAAACATAACAGTTGGGGTTATCTAATACCTACATTTGAACTTTGATATCGCTTAATTTTTGTACTTAGATGGTATTTCTAAACGCCCATACATTCCTGAAATTACTACAGCACATGCGTAAACCACTGGAATAGATTTTTTAATTGACAGTATAGACCATTTTAAATAATGCTTGAGAGAATTTGCACATTTATTACTATCTCACAAACAGACTTAACCAAACTGAGTTTGCTATTTATCGTACTTGAGTTCTATGCTTCTGAAGGAATCTTCTTTAGATCTGTCAACAGTTGTTACAGTCAAACTATGTTTGCTCGAGCATGTGTTCAAATTATCGGTAGGACACGCCAAAGTGAAGTACACATTATATAGAGATGAGTACGAGCCAAGAGTAGTAAGCGAATAATCCGAAATCTAGTTAACAAAGTTTAACTGAACCAGTCTTCTAATACGCGCCATAGATTTTTTCTACCTGTACTGTTCATACAGACAATCAAACGGGCAATCAAACAGCCTTTTTAAAAAGTGTTAGCCTGAAAACGGAAGTTTTAGAAGATAAAACATAAAAAAGATCGCTTTTATAAATGAACAAAATATCAGAGTGTACGAAAAATTAAGCTCATTTTATTGAAATAACTTTAGTCGTTTTGAATTTTGCCAGTCTCAAATGCAATAAATCTACACGAGATCATTTATTTTACTTTACAAATTCATAATTATCACCGAAAAATAACAAGTTTGTATTAAAAGGTAGCAAAAATGGCGAAAATCGGACGTTTATAACAAATATGCACTTATTGACCTTTGACCTTGTGCTGTGACCTTACTATGACCCTTAGAAGGCGACAGCCCCCCTGAATTGTTTCCAGTTTTTATAAAGTTAACAATGAACATGGCTGTCGGGCATTAACAAAAATGCCACCAGAGGCAATTTCTAGGCCACTTTTCTGGATATATAGGCAGACTAATTATAACTTATGTATTTTTTAATCCAGTTTCTGCTGGAATGCCACAATACTAGTTTTGTGGTCGCGTGATAATACAACACTTGAAAAGGGTGGACTAAACTTGTTGTTTAAGATCGTTACGATTGCAAAGAAAACTCATATTTTAGTCAGCAAGTATTTTTATTTTAAATCTTCTTTATAAATTAGTAAATAAGGTTTACACCAATCACAGTGTAGTGTTCACATAGAGGAACTTTTCTTCAAATTCACTTCATGGCTTCCTTCTTGTTATCGTTGAGTTAAAATTTTCCCTGGCCGCTTAGTTCAGCATATGTAATTCTTTTCGAATTACTTCATGTTCGTTCCGAAGGGCACTGTTGTAAGAAACAACCATTATAAAACAATTGAAACTCTGTTTTGTTATACTTGAATATATATAATATATAAATAAGATTACAACAGGCTTATTATAGTCTAAGGAAATATATTCGTTAAGTTCATACCTCAAGTAGCCCCAGAAAGGCGGCAGATGATAATGTCTGTTTCGCAAATTCAGTAATACTCATATAATTCATTCACACTATGTTGATGTAACCGACATGCACTCTCACTTGGATGAAAAAAGAACAACAATAGTAACATAGACAATGATGTTCAGCAATCTAGATTTATCTGAACACCCAACATAGAAACTGTATTACAGCAGACTTTTATTGCGGGATTATTTGTTTTTAAAATGTGGTTGTAACATTTTGAAAGATTTTTATTCCTTGCTTAAGATTGCCGTAAATTTCAACTAACTTTTTTTAAAGTTTGTCTTTTATCTTATGGGTTAGAGATGAAAATTTTTGATAAACCATTTGCGCTTTTTAATTTTTTTTAATAATGATTACCATGCGTTTCCTTTCATGTACTCTTATATATATATATGAACGAGTTTGAACATTGTCGAAACATAAATGTTACATTGGTACATACTATTTTGATTCAACACTATCTTTTTGTCAAAATATTAACGTTGTAAAAATAAATATCTAATGGCTAAGGATTGAGGAGTATGCTACCTGCTTGCAAATAGACTTTACTGAATAGATCAAAATTTCTATTTTATCAAATTATATAGCGCTTCTTTTCCGAATTAAAACAACAAAGAAATGCAACGATCTTTAGGTGCATTCTACAAACAATTAATTTTCACATAAGATGACTATGTAAAGTAAGATTTTTTCAGAACAAAATTACTCAACGTCTTTGAATGTCTAAATTAGGTTAGATTAAATCTATGTATGTAATGAAATATTAGCCAAATGAATTAAGATACAATTTATGTTTTCAGTCTTCGCTTACTTTACTAACATAGGTAGTTTTCCTTCGTTTGTGAACTGTCATAATGAGATACTTTGTTAACTCGGCAATGAGCGAAACAACTAAAAAGTATGACATTTCTACTACTTAAGAGCGGCTTCTTGACAGAACACTGCTTAGATTATGTTAACACTTATGAATATGTTTGCCAGTCTAGTGTCCAGCTGTCTGTCTATCACTTAAACCATTTGTCCTCCTGTAATAAAGTGTAGTAGTACTTAGTATGTTGATGAAGGGTCATTAATGAAATGTTGCATGTACTATGTCCCGCCAAAGTCTGGGAAAAATTGTAATAAGAGATAAGTCTTCAACTGCATCCCGTAGAGGAACATGTATTACTGTGCTTGAGCATCTTACCATAATGAGAATATCTGTAAAGTAAAGAAAAGACTCGTATATCTAACAACAACAAACCCACAAGCAGTCATCTTTGCTCAAGCAGATTTTTTCTTTAAAGGCCAAGGCATTAAAATTGTTGACGGACAACAGACGGACTGAAGGTTAACACATTTTGTTCAGTTGAACTCAACGTTGTTTCATGGTACCAACATATCAGCAATTAATTCAGTCAGAGCATTGTAGGACAAATTCCTTACACTTTGTTGACCCATTTTGCTAAATATATACTAAAATCGAAGTGTGAAATTTTTCATAACAAGATGTAGAATGGATATGCAACACATTCTGATGTACTTCTTCACAGAAAAGTCAGTTAAGTTATAAGGCATACAATTAAAGTCTCTGAATTTAAGTTATATTAAAATTGTTTTATTTTATTTATAATATTGTTTCTAGGAATTTCATATACTTTTTTGAAGAACATTTTAATTAATTATTTCATTAATATTTCGTACGAATAAATAAGCATTTAGTGTATACTTCTGTCCATTTTCAGAAAAGTATCTGGAACAGAAAATAAGAAAATGATGACCTGTTCAAAGTCTTAAGCTTCATATTCAGTTGTTATTCAAATTAAATCACTGACTGTTGGCGGTGACACACGGTGCTCAAGTAATTGTATCTTTTATCCCGTAGTCTGTTTTATTCATATACATTCATAAACTGCTGTAAGGTATTGTTAAATGTGCCTATGCAGTTTAAACATCTTTGTACAATGTATATGGATTTTGTTCAATATGATAATCACCAGGATGGTGCAATCTGAACCATTTTTGTGGAGAAGGATTCAGGGCAAGAACATCTCTGTTTCATATTTACACGATCAAACTTAATTTTACATTTGGTATTTTCTTCTTTAATCTAGTGTCAGATGAAATGTAATTATTGCGTTTGGTTTTTTTGCTGTCGCGTGATACAAAATCTGTTTCAAATAGTAGACCAAAGGTGTGGTTGTAGATTGTACAGATTTCAAAGACAATTGAATGTTGTTGTCGTCAATGTATCTCTTTAATTCTAATCTTCCTTGTAAATAGAAAAACAACGTTGAACCAATCACAGTAAAGTATTTACCTACAGGGACTTTTTTATTACATTTTCTTCATAACTTCCGTTGCATTATTGTTTGGATTTTAATTAACATGACAGCTAAATTCCTACCTTTATTGCCATTTTATATTAGTTTTGGGCACGGCATGTTTATACCAGCTATTAAAGATAATTAAAAAATCATTTATGTATTATATAGTATTATCACCCTGTCGGTTATAGTCTAGGAATTTCTTTTACGTCCATGCACATGTGCCAAAAATAACAAGCGGAGGGCAGCTGATGATTGTTTCAAACATGTACCGGATGCTTCTTTTTCTATATATGCTAAGTAACCAGGGGCGGACCCAGGAACTGTTGGCTTTAGGCTTTAAAGGAAATCACTTCTAAGTAGTTCAGAGGTATACCCTTCCGGAGGTACATTTGATTTATCTGTTAGCCTTAATATTTTATACAAAGTCTTCTTTTCAAGTTTTACATTTTCAAAGAAGGAAAGCACGGCTTTTATTTTTGTTTTTGGTTTATTTTGTTTAGAACATCCACTTCAGCAAGTTTAAAAGCTTCTAATATGATGTTTGTGAACTGGAAAGCTAGTTGAACCTTTGTTCAAAATGATCGAAATTTTAAGTATAGGCTATTAGGTTCTTAGCCCGGCAAACTTATGGATCTTGCTTGCGTATGGAAATTCTCTACTAATGTCTCCTTTGACAAATATGACATTGATATTTTCGTCGCAAAGACGGTATAGTATTAACGACATTAGTGATTGAATCATATGCCTGCGCTTCAATTAACTGGTGCATTACTGAGTGGAACAGAATGATATCTGAATAGGTCTAGTTGATAGCGTAGCAAAAAGAATGCGAAAAGTAGAAGTAGGTATAATTCTTCGAAACAGTGCGAAGTCAATGACTATCTTAATAGAAAAAGTTGGAACTGCATAAATCGCTCAACACGACAAAACTGAAAATGTTTCAGACTCGGATTGATTGAGCCTGTTCATGGACAGTAGTGGAAGTTGGAGCTATCGTCCACGCCCTCTAGCCCCGGATTGAGCAGAAGGCAAAATTTACAATGCTGCAAATGCAACAACTAATTTAGCTGCATGCGCAGGCGTTTTCTTCTAGCGGTGAACATGGAACCTTCAATAATTCAGTTGAGTGTTAAACCGTCTACCAGAGGGAGAAACATGCTGCTGATATACTGTAGTTGTACATACAACATTACCAAATAAAAATGTTTCCATGTATGACAAATTACCTTGAAATTTATCCCATAAATGAGACATAAACTTACCCTTACTAAAACAGTCACAAAAAACCTCAAACCATTGAAGCTTTTCCCAAAGTATAATGTTCACAGTATTTTAATGGATATTAACCATAATGCGTTCTGAGGCTCATAGTGAGAACAAACAAGAGATAATAGGTAAGGGTAGATTTCTCGGAAGCACAGATCACCACAAACACAGCCACGGAGCCACACATTTGCAAAGTAGGCCAACAACAAAAAGAAGCTGTAACGGAAAAATATCATAGACGGGTTGTTTCAAAAATCCAACAAGTACATTTAAATTTTGGACAAAATATAGAAAAAGGGGAGGAAGGGTAGCCTAGTTGTTGAGCACCCGCTTTAAATGCGGATGGTCATCAGTTCGCTCTGTGGTCGCGTCATACCATCGTTCAATAGCCCCTATGCCTGGCGCCAATATTGGTGCCTAACATAAATAAGGAAAATGACATTTTTTCTCTCATACCCACTTTCCAATAGATGCATCAGGCAGAAGTTTAAGAAAACTGATTAAAATCGATGCTTTGTGCTGAACTTAAATAGGAAAAATGTCTTATGTTGTGTCCTGTTAAAGACCACGACAATCTTTCTTCTTTTGATATCGGAGGTCTTGAGAAATGTATAATTTAAAGTGCATTTTGAAAAAAGATCAGACGACCACTGTTATGAAATATGCTTTTTAAACAGTTGTTAAGATTTTGCTATAATATACCAGACTTTGGTCAACTTTTGTTCAAGTAAGATTATTATTACGTAAACATACGTATCGTCAGGTTTAGAGATGCAAAAGTTAGATTAAACGAACTGCGTCTTTCAAACCTTTTGTTTCAAACAATTATGTTCATGTGATGTGGTATATATTTATGCACACACACTCCAGCATCGTAAAAGCAGAACTAGAAGCCTTCTATAATAAACTGAGAGTTTCATTCTGTGGGAGTAAAACAGAACCTGTGATACAACTGAAACTCAAACATTAAGCGACATAATGAAAATGTTAAATAAAATAAAACTCATTGTAACCTCGGCGTTATTCGTTGGAATAAACTGTAGCGCTGTGTTAAAAAGCAATGGAACTGCGGGAAAAGATTTGAGTCCGCAGACTTTGATCACATTTGGGAGAGAAACTAATGATTCACTGGCAACAATGACAGGAAAAGTGATAGAAAATTATCACATGTGTACTGCCTGGTCGCGATGGACTTTATGCGGCGCAACCAAAGTTGAATCATTCTCAGTTAGAACACGAACCAGACAATGCGGGAAAGACAACTCGAGAAATGGCATGCGTACGGAGATCGAGACTGGCGTTTGTGAAGGTGGCTTTGGAAACGTATGTCCAACAAATTACAACATTACGGAAAATGGATTCTGCATTAAACTGTATACCACAAAAAAGACTCACGACGAGGCAGCAACCTTTTGTAGGAATGACGGAGGGTTTCTAATCAACATCGACTCAGATCCGAAATATGCCGACGTTAAAGCTATCTTGATTACGAAAGACTTTAATGCAGATTTACATATCGATGGCAAGCGCAAGAATGCTGCGTCCCAATGGGAGTATGCGTATGGATCAAGAAGCGGTTATTTCCACTGGTTCAGCGGCTACCCTACGACACGTGCTGATCATCTTTGCCTAGAGCTAACTGGGTTTCAGGCAGTAGCTAATCAACGGTTCCTTACGTTTAATGGGCCGTGCAGTAACGCGGACTCATTTCTATGTGAAGTTCAAGTTTGAATGGCAACGTTATTTATAAAGAGGAAACACTTCTTTTCATTTTCTTAATTGTAAACTTGCGAAGCATGCAGTATCTCAAAACATATTAACAAATATTTCTTTTTATTACTATTAAGATTCAGGATAAAATGCAGCAAATACACATTTACCGTTTGGACATTGTATATCAACTTGATACATCAATCTGATGAATGTTTTATTGACTTTGCGTAGTTACTGTAAATAAAGAGTCAAATAATTACTTTTATTACATAGCACACTTTATGAATTTTGTTCAAATTATAAAGGGTTACAAGAAAGGAACTTTCATGTTTACTGAACATGTACCTGATACACTGAAATTGCTTCTCTGTATACTATATTAACATTCAACAACAATATCGCAGCTCAAAACTTGTGCATACTTATTGCTATGTAGAGAGTAGGCAGTCCTCTTTGAATGGAACTGTGAAGAAAATATTCAATTTTACAATATGTCAAGAAAAGAGAGAAGTACATTGCATGTTTTATCTCAAGTGATATTGTGTTGCAAATGACAGTGCTTTTATATCGTGAAGTTAATTTTAGTAATCAAACGTAACAGCTTGATCAGTGAGAAAGTTATGAATTTTACAAAACAATTGTCCCTTCGTTATAACAAAAATATCATTCAATTACCATTTTCTATTTCATTTTTTTGTTCTTTCATATATATATTAGGTTAAATCTTTTGTTTCTTTAATGTTAATCAAATAACGATATATAAAAATAAAAATGCGCTAAAATAATAAGTCGTTACGTTGACCTAATACAATGTTTTTATATTTATATAAAGTCTGTAGGAGCCGAGTCGATGAAGTTTTAAATTATTTTGTTTCTAATTATGATTTAAACAATTATTTAATTCTTTTCATATCGTACGATGTAATCCTTTACATGGTTTATATGAATTCTCGTTAAGTGGTAATTAATATGTTGCTAATGTATTTGTTTGTTTAAACATCATTTCGGTTTGTAAATAAATACAAAAAATAAACGTTTGGATAGAAAAATTCGTAAAGGAATTTTGCGAAGGGCCATCAATAACAAAGAAATACTGTATAAAAACAGAGTGATTTGTTTCCCTTATTGTATTGTTTGATGTATATACGTTTATATATCTTTAATCAGATCTACTTGCTTTGTAATCAAATACATGTATAAACAACACAATTTGAAATAGTTTATTTATTATTCTGTTTTGTAAATCATGTATAATGCTTATAAATAGTCTGCTTATTCTGTTTGTTTCACTAATTTGTAACGAAAAACTGAAATCTGAATAACTGTGTATATAAACAAAAAGAAAATTAAAAACCATACATTTTGAAGCGGAATTTAGATTTAATCCGTAATGTCGCTGCACGTACAGCAGGTGTAATAGCAGTAATTCAATAAAAACTAAACTTCCACCGTGATGCAGTCGAAAACATCCCCTGATAAAGATATTCAATTGTTCCATGTTTAGCGCAATCACATGCAAGCAATGGACCAAGAAGACATTGTGTTTATATTTCATTGTTGTAACATTGTATTAAAGGCAAAGAAAATCTCCTATATAAGTGACCCCCCCCCCCCCCCCCCCCCCCCAAATACCAGACTTTTTAATCTCCAATATACAAGATCCTGTCTGGTCCAGTCTGATAAGGGTCCATAAAACCCCTGTAGACTTGATAAGTAGCCTAATTATTGTCAGAGAATCATAAATTTTATTGCCTACAGATAAATTAATTATTTCCTGTGTGTTTGCATTTCATTGATTGAAATGCTTTTTTTTCGGAATGTACACAAAATTATTTTAATTGATAATATACTAATTTTGATTGCTCAGTCATGTTGAGTAATGTCCTGGCCAATTAAATTATAACTCTTATAGCAAAGCAATTCTAACTTCTTAACAATAAAATAATTATTTAAAACTTAATAAGAGAAATTACAAGTTTGTTTGTTCAATGATTATGATCTTTTTATCAAAAGTAACAAAATAAAACCAGAAAAAAATGAAAATTGCTGGATTTTATTAGAAATCAAAGAAGCGTTCAGTTGCATTTTAATCAGATAAAAACGGAATATGGACAGAAGGATTTTATATATTAAAAATGCATAATACCCCTTGTGTTGTCTAAATAAAGTTTCTTTATGTATAATAGAATCCAGCAATAAAGATATATTGTTCAAAATACACATAATTTATTATTTCTAAAAGCTATGTGCCTGAATGTTTTTTTTTTTTTTAAATATTTTTGATAAAAAACAGCAATGATGAGATGTAATTGTTAAGAAACTTGATTTATTAAAAATATGATAAAACACTGTTGTATCTTATCACTTAGCCCAAATTTAATCAAGCTTTCTAAACTGTTATAAAGGTGAGAATTGATTTGTTATCAAGGTGAGAAATATCACCTGTAATTTATTTACTGCACAGTAGCTTTACAGTAGCTTTTTATGATAAACAGAAGCAAGTCTATCAATGGTCCAGACTTGTGTATTGGCCCTTACCGCCAATACGCAGACCTTATCATCCCCATAGGCCACATACCAGACATACCAGAATCAGTGTCTTTAAGTGACAGTCTCTTATAATTCACTTTTTTGTAGCTGCTAAGTATATATTCTGATATGCTTCTATATATATGTTTTGTATATGTATGTTCATCAGTTTGACATTTATAAATATATGAAGTATTGTTTGATATTTGATTATAAACTTCTTTTGTGTTTTAATAAAACTGCTAAATTCAATTTGAAGAGGTCGTGTGATATCTGCTGACTACACTCCATTCACACTACCGTCCCTTTCACAGAAAAAAAAAACAATATTATATTATACAAATATGCATTTTTAAGTCGAAATATCATTTGCTGAATCTTGCTTTCACGTTTACAACCTGTCGTTGATTTGCTAAAATATAGCCCCACTTGAGCATCTTATGAACTTTACCATGTATGAAAATGCGATTTCCGAAGTTTATTACGAGAAGAACAATTAACAAAATATTTATACCTTTAGTAGCTCGTACATAACTGTATATTTAAATTGATAATTGATATATACTACTTCTCATAGAATTTAGAACAAAAACCTTTGGAAACACAGAGGACGCAACCTAGCAAGAGAAACAACATTGTCCGATGTAGTTTGTTCTCGAAAGGTAATGAAATCCGCAACATCCTTCATGCCCTCTAACATCGGCTTAAGTGAAAATCTATAATCTACCTTTCATGTTTCGTACGTCGCACGCTATTTTGCACAAATGCGTAACGTTATTTTGACGTCAGTTTGACGTACAAATTACTAATTGAGAAAATAAATAGCAAAAAATGCGTTGAGATAAATCTGCATATTCTTTGATGGTATCGTAATTTACAGTTATTGCTTTGAACACATTGTTATTGTTATTTATCTTTTTTGTTATTTATGTTTTTATCATTAATTATTACCGCCCGTTTCTTCAAATTAAATATATATGCATTTTAAACTGCAATTAATTTTATCATGCTGTACCGTGTTGATCGCAAACATAAATATCAACTTCCGGACGTTAACAAACCTAGCATCAACAGTGATCAGGATGATTATAACCGACAAGGAGGCAGTGCTGTCGCACGAAAATATTTGAAAAAAAAAAAATAGTTTCATTAAACCGTAAAGCAGTTAATTTTAGAACTTTTATGCATTTAAGAATATAACAGGTCCTGTGGATTTAAAACTTTTTTCATGCTAAATTCAGTTTTGTACTCTGACTTTTGTTTAAAACAACACCAAAAATTTAATTCTAACACGACCAACAAATAACCCTACAAACAGAAGAAACTCAGACAACGGTTATTTTGCGATAATACTGTGCGTGCAGTGACGTCATCCGATCCAGGTGCGTAGCACGGTCGTTAAACGTAGTTACCTTTTTTTCTAACACTGTTAATACTAGTATGTCTTGTTAGAATCGAAATAACAAATTCGCAAGTGTGATTTATCATAGGATAACCCGATTTTTTCTTTCTTATGCGAAACAATATATCACTCAGTATGAACTGTGCCATGAGAAAACCAGCATAGTGCGTTTGCGACCAGCATGAATCCAGACCAGCCTGCACCTCCGCTCAGTCTGGTCGGGATCCATACTCTTCGCTTTCAAAGCCTATTGGAATTAGAGAAACTGTTAGCGAACAGAATGGATCCTGATGCGCAGGCTGGTCTGGATTCATGCTGGTTGCAACCGCACTATGTTTGTTTTTCTCGTGGCGCGGCTCTTATATTCTTATGCATAAGAAATCAAAAGACGTGTTATCTTACGTTAAACAACGATTGGGAAGTTATTATTTCATAAAGAAATTATTTAGGCCCTATAACCAGTTCTCAACCAGCTTAAGTACCGTTTAAATAACACCTTTTTTATTCACATCATGTGCGACACTACAAATGAAAAATGTTTCGTGCTCAAAATGAAATAAAATGTTAAAAAAAAGTTTAATAATCTCAGTGCTTTGGCAAACTTACATAGATCTATAGACATAGTGTGCACTATCATAATAAATAAATAAATAACGGCGTTATCGATTAAATTTTGTTTATTGTCTTTATTAAGGACCGAGTATTATAAGCAGGAAAAAAACATAGTTCGGTATCTAAGTTTGATGATTTCTTTATATCTATTCAAAATACATGTAAAGCATCAAAATGTCAAATCAGCTTTTTATATTTTATATTTGTGCGGAAAACCTTGAAACTTCACATCCGATATTAGTCACAGTTCTGCATCTGGCGTTCACGTTTCTGTTCAAGTGGCCGTTTTTTTTTCTTTTGGCGGTACCACTCTCGCCTCTCCGCAATGCTCAGACAGGGGTGGGGTGGGGGATGTGGGGAGGGTGTATCACACTTCATTTGTGTAAATATCAATAAGATAGAGTAATCATTGACAAAATTCATAACATTTGAATATCTACTACGTACAGACACTGACCGACATAATCTCTAGTAAGACAGACAGATAAACAGACATGCTGAAGGAACAAATCTTTCAGGCTGACTAAATGAATGATCAAGTAAATAATTACCAACTGGTCATGAATTCGTGCATACTTATCGGCTATTCGACTGCCAAAAGACACGCGGATGGATTGAATGGTCGATTGAATGTTGCGTTTCATTATTTGTTACGTATATTCATTTATATCTATTATTATTACCGCAGTAAATAATACACAATTTGCACATTTATTCGGGAAAAATAGAGCGAAAAAAAACGAAACACTAAAAATTGGACGGCTATAGTTAAAATTCGGACACTAAGCTGTGTACGAACTTTTTCGAATTTTACATTAGCAAACGAAATATACAACAATGGAATGATATATAAAGATAAGTATGTCAAAACATACATTAATCTAGGTTATATGCTTATGAAAGAAATTTAATATACAATTTAGCTGCTTCAGGTCCTTTTTGATACAGTTTCTAGTTTTTCACTCCGTTAAAGACCTATATCCAAAAAGACATTTATGAATATGCTTTAAGAAAGCGAAAAAGAAAAAAGGGTGTTGATAAGTTTGCAGTGGAATACAAGTCAACTGAAGATAAGTACCCTCATATTGCCGCATTTCAGAAAGCGATCCGCAGAATAAACACCGTACTTTCATTTTTGGGGTAATAAAAAATTAAAAAGAAAAAAAAAACAATAATGAAAGGTATCCTCTTTTTTTGTTCCCGGGATTACTCGCAAATGCGCTAAAATGAAAAAAAAAACAACAACAAAAAACTCCATGTATTAGAGATCTTTACGACTGCGCTACACTGCGGAAGCGTATTTTTGACCCGGAATTACTGCTGTATAACATCAAAAAAAAAAAGAAAAAAAAAAAAAAAAAAAAAAAACAACCCCAGCAAAACGACCTACGCGAGGGAGCAGTTATTGTGTGACTATGTGAGTGAGGGACTGCGGACGAAGCAGACTTCTTTTCATTTGAAATTATCAATTAAGACACCATGACTGTGCCTAATGATTTTTATTCTTTTTGTGTGCTCATTAGAACATAAAAGTATATTTCCCCCTCTTTGATTTATTATATTAGAAAAGTATCCAAGAGTGACTGTTCTACTTTTGAAAGCTGTATAATTATGATACATACATGTATATGCGTTTATGATATGATAAAATCATGTTAATTCGACTCCGAGCAAAACTGCAAAATTGTCCTAACTAAGTGTAGATAAAAGTATTACTTTTATTCATTTAAACTTCGTAGGCTAACTGATCGCCTTAATTTTATCACGGTATTACAATTCCTCGAATGTAATGCATTCATATAGACCTGTAACACTGGTAAACGGGAAACGGAACATTTGATTAGTTCATAGATGGTAGGTCTGTATGAATATGTAATATAAATTCGTTGAGAAAGTAATTTAAAAATACTTCCATTTTCGTGGCACATCAAATAAAATGACGCTTGCCATGCAATTTTCTCTTTCTTTATAGGTCCAGTACAATTTCTTACAGAACATTTTTTTTTTTTTTTTTTGGGGGGGGGGGGGGGGGGGGGGCGGGGGACTGGACCTTAGATTTAAATGTAAAAGTGATTTGTTCAAATTATCATTATGGTGGCATATTTCTGCATATGATAACCAGATAAGTTTCGCGAAAATGTATCGAGTTTTCAAGGAAAACATAAACAATTTCGCAAAAACATATAAGCTTTTCGCGAAAACATAAAAGTTTTTTTTCGAAAGGAACTGCAAATATTAAGTGGATGAAGTTGTGTTAGTGCCCATTTCTGCATAAGAAAACCAGATAAGTTTTGCGAAAATGGACCAAATTTTCATGAAAAACGGTAAAGTTTTCGCGAAAATAAAATATTTTCGCGAAAACATTTTATTTTCACGAAAACTTTACCGTTTTTCATGAACGTTTAGTCCATTTTCGCGAAACTTATCTGGTTTCCCTATGCAGTAGTGGGCACTAACGCAATCTTTTTCCATTTAATATTTGCAGTTCTTTTTGTGAAAAGCTTTTATGTTTTCGCGAAAATATTTCTGTTTTTCGTGAAATGTCGGTACATTTTCGCGAAACATCTGGTTATCGTATGCAGAAATATGCCACCATATATCATAGATTAGACGTTCATACTTTAAGTTTACTTCTAGGTACAATGTTCAGAATAAATTATTTCGAAGATACTGACAATATAGAAGACAGATAATAAATATCTATAATATGCGTCACAAATTTGTAAAATGAACCAAATACTTTAAAGTTATTTAATGGAAATCGAGCTAACAAAATTATCAAAAACGTTGCGTTTTTATGTACAGCAAAGTGAAATTATACGACGTAACGTTATGCAATCTAATATTTGCAGCTTTACTGTAAACGATGTAATTTTTTCACATAATGATGGTTCATGAAAGTTTTATACTAACAAGATAAGTCAGATATCTTTAGAAAGTTCATACAATGCACTTTTAGCCATCTATAAAGATCAATGCCAACTTTCAATAATAACTCGCATAAAATGGGGAAACTCACTTTTGAAATGGACTTTTTGACGTAACATTTTTAGTATGTAATTTTTTAAAATATACCGTAGTCGTTTAATACTTGTTAATGATTATTGATTTAAACATGTACATACTTGTTAATGTATGCATTTTATGAAAGTATAAGTTTTGGTATTTTTTCCGATAAATTATTACGGTATAATTGAATAAATTCGCACCAGGATGACGAGCGTAACGCTTGTAGGAAAAGCCGTCAAGGTTTTGTTTAAGCAAATAAATACGGAAATGACGTGAAATAAACGCATTGAATGATGCGCGGCAAAATTCAATGTCGTCTGCTGGTTATTTTGTCCAGATATCTTTAAAATTGACAGATTTATCGTAAAAAAACCGACTGCCGTACTAACATCTTGTTACGCGTAACGTTACATTTTTCGTCATTTTTGTTGATGATAATTCGATTTTTTATGTATTTTACGATTATAAATTCTCTAAAAATTAAACGGGGAAAATTGTAATTAAAATTTTTTAATCACTGTAGTAAAAACATACACGGACGTCAGTTACTCATAATTTAAATAGCTGCATACACATCAACATGTATCTCGAAATCGCCTATGTGTAAAATAGCGTGCGACGTACGGTTTATATTCGTTTATTTTCTAGTTGTTGACTTGAACACGAAAGTAGCTTTTTTTTTTATTTTTGGACAAAATTATTTCCCTGACTACAGTTGACTTCCAGGTCACTGCATGATATTCACATCCCATTTTCCTTTGTTTTGAAAATATATGGACGTTTTGTGGAAAATAGGTCTACGATTGAGTGAATATTTAGAAAGTAAATCAGAATAGGTCTGAAGTGATTGAATTTTATATGAAACAAGGAACAATTAGTTTTATTGGTGTATAATCTACAAGAGGCAAACCATATCATTCTATCGAATTGATTGCAGACAGAACAGAATGTTAAAATTCGACATCTAAGCAAGTAAAACGTTTGGGCGCATTTATACAGATACATTGAATGGCCTTCATAATCCTAAAATATTTGAAAATAACAAGACTGAGTCCGACGGCCACCACGTGAAACTTGAATACAACTGTTGAGATAGATAATTGATCTGACCATCAATTCTTCCAATGAGATCAAAATTCTTCAAGCTAGAAAAATGGGAAAATAAGTGGGACGTCGAGTTAAAACCTTCCAAGTGGCAGGCACTGCGGAAAAACGTGATCAAAAGCGAATACTTACTTTATGCTCCCAATTTATGCATACAAAATAATGAGCTCCATCCTATGATCAGTTTCCAGATCTGTTTTGACTTAACCACATATCTAAACTTGAATATACATGTACACATAACCAGAATATATTTACATGCAAACAATGTTATTAGCGTCATAGAACGAAATATCACAACAACCAACAAAAATGTCAAAACCTTAGAATATAAAACGCTTGTCCATCCGCAGCTGGAATATGCTTCTACCATATGACACCCATACATTTAGGCAAAAACAAAAAAAATAGAAATGGTTCAACGTCGTACACCTGGATAGGTAATATCTCACTTACCTCCAATGTTACAGAAATGCAAGAAAGTCTCGGTAAGCGCTTTCTTGAACATAGAAGATTAGATTCCCGTCTGGTTATGTTTCATAAAATCTACCATCATTTTGTTGCCATCAACTTTCCAAGTTACATTCAGGTATCATCTAGATTTTCTTGACAGACGCATCCACTTATTTCAGACAAGTACAAGTCATCTCTGATGACCTAAACAACACTCAGTTGTATTGTGGAATTAATTGCCTGGCCTTATAGTTACCAGTCCTGATCTTGATATTCACATGGCGGCTGTGGCAATCATCCAGTACTAGACCAAACAGCAATGTTCTTATCTTCTAATGCTAATTCTTTTTAAATCATATTAACCATGCTATATTTTGTAATATTATTCTGTCCTATTTACATTTTCACTTTAGGGTTATGTTGGACCAATCAGTCCTTTCGTATTCTTTTTCTCAACATAACTAAGAAGTATTCCTTAGTCCCATATTTATTACACTCTACTCGAGAGAGGAGTTATTTGATAGCCGGCCGGCCGGACGGACAGAGATCAGACAGACAGATGATCTTATTTAGGGGACGTAACCCATATTTCCCCAATTTACTGAAAAGTGTGAAGTGTTCCAGTTACTTCATCTCACGCTACACAAATTCCCTCTAAAAAGTTAATAACATATCGTGCGCTTGGGAGAAATTCTCAAGCGCTCGAGTAAAAATGCTGTCCAATCGAGATAACACGGCGTTAAATGGAATGATGTGTCGTGCGATCAAGATAACAGGTTAATCACTCGAGATGATAACCAATGTGTATCACTCTGCGTGAGCAAAGTGAAAGACTCTATATTGGAATGAATGATGACAGTATTAAAATATTCCAGTTATACAGGGTGATTCCCAATACATGATAACAAAAATAACTTTAATAACTTTGTCAGTTTTTACAATAATCTATATTGTAATACATAATTATTACATTAGCATACACATGTAAGTTTTTTTACACATAAATATCATTTTCATGTGTCACTTTCTTCAGGTACAACAGGTGTTAAAAATGTCCCCCTCGATTTTGCAAATCAAGCTGTAAACGACGTCGAACGTTCCTGATGGTGTTTTCGCAATTTCACAACTGACATTGAGCATTTCACGCGAATAGAATCTTTCAAATCCAGAAATGTGTCTGGCTTGGGAGACACTTTCTTTTAGACATCCCCATAAAAAGAAATCAAATGGATTTAAGTCTGGTGAGTGAGGGGGCCATTCAAAGATAGACTTCAGGGAAATGATAAGGTTTGAACATAGGTAGGATTAAGACTTAATGTTAAACATAGAACGAAATAATTCTGGAGTTTGAGGTCAGAGTATGCGCTGTGCAAATAGCAAATGTTTGAAGGGAATGAAATGTCAGAGTTTGTGTTTTTATTCAATGCTTGTCATGCCTATAGAATATTATCAGTAAATATAGCAGAAACGGATATTCTGAGTGAAAAATAAGACACGTGTTTTGAAACTGGAATGATTGTTGAGCGATTAATCAATGTCGCGGGGTAGAAATGCATTATTACATCACCTAGAGTTAAATATAACTTACTTTCACCAAAATTAATCCTTAATATGAGACTATTCTTGCTTTTGCATAAACACATCAATGTTGATCGCTCGGAACATGGTATCAATCATTTTTTGGACACTTTCTTTTTTTCTTACTGGGTTACCTAGATAATGGTAATCGTTTTTTTTTTTAATGTATCATGAAAATAAAAACAACACTTTATTGGTAAAAATGCATGTTCTCGCCAAAATGCATCATTCCAGACTTTAATCGGATACCCTTTTGCTGAAAGTCGCTGCCAATACTTTGATGACGGCTTTGTATTCAGAGTAGCTATTATAATAATAAAAAATATTAAATAAAACCATTATATATATTAAACAGATGATAAAAAGCAGGCAATATGAGCGCCGAACGAGAGCTAACTCACTCATCGGTCCTCATTTAATGTTTTGATTTATAGGGGTTTGTTTCCTAACATTTAAACGTTTGATGTCATCTATCCAGGATGAAAAAAAAATCTTAAACCTATCATAAAACAACCAAAAATGTTCTAACTAACCATTACTTTCGGTACTATATTTTCTTTGAGAATGGCTATTCACTGACCAGTAGACTAGGTGATATTGTATTATTTTGCAAGAAGATACTCTGTCGGTAAAATACATATTTCCCACCCAAAATGCACTATTTGGCCATTATCAGATTTTTAATCTATTAAATAAGACAGCAATCTACCGACAACGGACAACACACATTGTGTTTTAATATTCACAGCTCATATTCGCCAAAGAAAAAAATAAAAAATCAAATTACATTTAATACAATCATGAATGAAAGGGCAGTATCTCAATACTATTCAGAAAGTTGGTAAGTTATTTTATATTTCACGGAATTTTATTTGCACGACATTTAGAGACATTATCACTTCCTTTGTAAAAGTATTGTCCAAAGTCAAGATATTCAAGATGTGATTCTCTATTTTGCGCCCAAACGTTTTACTTGCTTAGATGTCGAATTTTAACATTCTGTTCTGTCTGCAATCAATTCGATAGAATGATATGGTTTGCCTCTTGTAGATTATACCCCAATAAAACTAATTGTTCCTTTTTTCATATAAAATTCAATCACTTCCGACCTATTCTGATTTACTTTCTAAATATTCACTCAATCGTAGACCTATTTTCCACAAAACGTCCATATATTTTCAAAACAAAGGAAAATGGGATGTGAATATCATGCAGTGACCTGGAAGTCAACTGTAGTCACGGAGATAATTTTGTCAAAAAATAAGAAAGTTCAAGTCAACAACTAGAAAATAAACGAAAATAAACATGAAAGGTAGATTATACTATATAGTGAAATAATGTCTTCTTGGTCCATTGCTTGCATGTGATTGCGCTAAACATGGAACAATTGAATATCTTTATCAGGGGATGTTTTCGACTACATCAGGGCGGAAGTTTAGTTTTTATTGAATTACTGCTATTACACCTGCTGTACGTGCAGCGACATTACGGATTAAATCTAAATTCCGCTTCAAAATGTATGGTTTTTAATTTTCTTTTTGTTTCTATACACAGTTTTTCAGATTTCAGTTTTTTTTTTCGTTACAAATATGTGAAATAAACAGAATAAGCAGACTATTTATTAACATTAATCATGATTTACAAAACAGAATAATAAATAAATTAATTCAAATTGTGCTGTTTATAAATGTATTAGATTACAAAGAAAGTAGATCTGATTAAAGATATATATAAAACAATACAATAAGGGAAACAAATCGCTCTGTTTTTATACAGTATTTCTTTGCTATTGATGGCCCTTCGCAAAATTCCTTTACGATTTTTTCTATCCAAACGTTTATGTTTTGTATTTATTTACAAATCGAAATGATGTTTAAACAAACAAATACATTAGCAACATATTAATTACCAGTTAATAAGAATTCATATAACCCATGTAAAGGATTACATCGTACGATATGAAAAGAATTAAATAATTGTTTTAATCATAATTAGAAACAAAATAATTTAAAACGTCGTCGATTCGACACCTACAGACTAAATATAAATATATATAAAAAAAACCGTTGTATTAAGTCAACGTAACAACTTATTATTTTAGCGCATTTTTATTTTCATATATCGTAATTCGATTAACATTAAAGAAACAAATAATTTAACCTAAACATATATGTAATAGAACAAAAAATGGTGATTGAATGGTATTTTTGTTATAACGAAGGGACAATTGTTTCGCAAAAGTCAGAACTTTCTCACTGATCAAGCTGTTACGTTTGATTACTAAACTTAACTTCGCGATAGAAAAGTAATAATTATATAGCACTGTCATTTGCAACACAATATCACTTAAGATGAAACATGTAATATACTTCTCTCGTCTCTTGACATATTGTAAAATTGAATATTTTCTTCGCAGTTCCATTCAAAGAGGACTGCCTACACCCTACATAGCAATAAGTATGCACACATTTTGAGCTGCGATATAGTTGTTGAATGTTAATATACAGGGAAACAATTTCAATGTAACAGGTACATGTTCAGTAAGCATGAAACTTCCTTTCTTGTAACCCTTTAAAATTTGATCAAAATTCATAAAGTGTGCTATGTAATAAAAGTAATTATTTGACTCTTTATGTACTACGCAAAGCCAGTAAAACATCCATCAGATTGACATATCAAGTAGGTATACAATGTCCAAACGGTAAATGTGTATTTGCTGCAATTTATCCTGAATCTTTATAGCAATAAAAAGAAATATTTGTTAATATGTTTTGAGATACTGCATGCTTCGCAAGTTTACAATTAAGAAAATGAAAAGAAGTGTTTCCTCTTTATAGATAACGTTGCCATTCAAACTTGAACTTCACATAGAAATGAGTACGCGGCACTGCATGCCCCATTAAACGTAAGGAACCGTTGATTAGCTACTGTCTGATACCCAGATAACTCTAGGCATAGATGATCAGCACGTGTCGTAGGGTAGCCGCTGTACCAGTGGAAATAACCGCTTCTCGATCCGTACGAATATTCCCATTGAGAGGAAGCATTTTTCCGACGGCCATCGATATGTACGTGTCCTTTCATGTCATTACTAATCAAGATAGCTTTAACGTCGAAATATTTCGGATCTGAGTCAATGTTGATAAGAAAGCCACCATCATTCTTGCACACGTTTTCGGCCTCGTTGTGAGTCTTCTCTGTGGTATATAGTTTAATGCAGAATCCATTGACCGTCATGTTGTAACTTCTTGGACATACGTTTAGAAGGCCACCTTCACAAACGCCAGTCTCAATTTCCGTACGTCTTCCATTTCTTGATTTGTCTTTCACGCAATGTCTTCTTCTCGTCCTTGCTGAGAAGAAATCAGCTCTGGTCGCGCCACATTCTGTCCATTGAGACCATGCAGTACACATGTGATAATTTTCTATCACTTTTCCTATCATTGTAACCAGGGAATCGTTAGTTTCTCTCCCAAATGCAATCAAAGTTTGCGGATTCAGTTCTTTTCCAGACGTTCCATTGCTTTTTAACACAGAGCTGCTGTTAATCTCAACGAATAACGCCGAGAATACAATGAGTCTTAAATGTTTTAAGATTGTCATTATGTCTGTTCAAATTCGTATTTTAATTGTAATACCAGTTCTGATTTAACTCCACAAAATGAAAGCTTCAGTTATGGTTTTGACGATTCTAAAATGTGTGCATAAATATATACCACATTGCATGATCAACATTGTTTGAAACAAAAGGTTTGTAAGACGCAATTCGTTTAATCTAACTTTTGCATCTCTAAACCTTACGATAAATAATTATTATGTTTATGTGCTGACAATGTAAAACTTACTGTAACAATAGTTGTCCGAAATCTGGTATGTCATGGCTAAAGCAAAACTACTGTTTGATTCGCATATTTCGTAACAAAAGTCGTCTAACAAGCTTTTTATATTTTCAACCGTACATTGAAATATACACATCTCAAAACCTCCGATATATAAAGGAAATATCACATGCTGTGGACTTTCATAGCACACATTATGAGTCATTTATCGTGTTTTAGTTCAGCATAGTGAGTTGTTCTTTGTCATTTTTCTTCAACTTCTGCTTGATGTTTCCATACCCACGAGGGCATGAAAAAAGTCACGTTCCTCATAAATGCTAAGCGAAAATCTTGGCACGCAGGCACGCAGCACGTGAACTACTGCACTGTGTAGAATATGATGCGACCAGAGTGCGAACCGATGACCACACGCACTCGAAGCGGGTCCTCAGCAATAGGCCAGCGATGAAATGATAACATGAACAGTTGTTTGTGGCAATATGCCAAATATATTTAAACTTTGCCAGAAACATACTGTTAAAATGGTTTGAATTGTATATCACGTTATTTGAAAGACATGTGCAACTACATCCGGATGAACTTTTCTGCAGATGAAACATTTTAATTGTTTGAAGTAACTTACAAGATTTCACATTAATTTCAAGTCTATGAATTCAGATATACTAAAAAAAGATAAAAAGTAAGGGTAGAATTCTCGGAAGCACAGAGCCCCACATACACAGCCACAGAGCCAAGTATTTGCAAAGTAGGTCCATAGCAATAATTGAAGCATCTGATATACATGTATAATAATTTAATCTAAATATTTTCTTATTAAAGATCATTTTATTGATTGTCCCTAAAATTTACCGACAAATATTCTTTAGCGTATACTTCTTCCTTTTTGAAAATATCTTAAAAATAAGATAATAAATACGATTACATGACTTTACAAATGTTTCGTCTGAGAGAGAACTAGTGCAAGATAATTGGAAAGTATTTCAATCGCACATTTTTTGACCATTTTGCCTTTCCGTTCTTGCATGAAAATGAACAGACGGATATTTTACGTTGGACATTTACTTGTTTAACCCTGTTTCAGCTTGAAAGACACAGCCTTAGGTTTTTTTTTTACGATGGCGTCGTATGACAATGATTCTGTCACAGATTTTTAAGATTACAAAGAAAACTCATATTTTAGTCAGTACGTATCTTTTTTTTTTCAAATCTCAAATCTTTTCTATAAATTAGTAAGTAAAATCTGGAAATTAGATCCCTCGGAAGCATCGAGAACAAGGCAAACAGTGAAAATTGCAGACTTGATTGATTGAGTCTGTTCATGGGCAGTAATGAAAAATGCAACACTGCCCATGTCCTTTCTATAAATTAGTAAAACAAGGTTTGCACCAATCACAGTGAAATGTTCACATACGGGGACTTTTCTTCACATTCTTTTCCTATCTTCCTTGTTGTTATCGTTGGGTTCGTTTTTCCCTGACCGCTTAATTCAGCATATAAAGGGCGCATTCGGCATCGTTACCTTGCCAGAAATAAAAATAACTCCGAAAACGTGTCATAATATTTTGACAGTGTAAAATTCCTATGTAAAACTGCGATTGTCTAAACAACACCTGGATAAACGTGGAGAGAAAGTGGAGACCTGGCAAGATGATAAAAAGCTAAACCTTATCAGCAAGCCAGATGATCCCTCAACTGTTTACTCCAGAAGCTGGCGAACAACATCAACCCCTGATCTTGCTTTACGTACTGATGACATACATGGACATGTCAAGCGTGAAGTCGATGAACAACTAGGAGGTAGCGACCATCGCCCAGTCCATCTTACTATGGACCGTATAGCCCCTACTCCACCTAACATCCCCAGATGGAAATACAAGAAGGCCGGATGGACCTTTTACCAAAGTCTGAGTGATGAGCTCTGTTAAGACATCAGAACGGAAGGTATATAGAGACATTAACCGGGTTGTCAAAGACTTCAACGCCAGTATACTAAAGGCTGCTTACAGCGCCATTCCAAGGGAAGCAAGAAAGGACTATAAGCCCTACTGAAGTGATGAGTTGGAGAATGTACAGGCAAAGTTATCAGAAGCCAAGGAGAATACAGAAAAAAAATCCCTCACAAGAAAGTAACCTCTCTCTACAGCGAGCCAAGGCCAAATTCCTCAGACACAAACGGGAAGCACAGAGGAAGAGCTGGAGAATCAAAACAGCCTTGCTCAACCTAGAGCGAGATGGCCAAAAGCTGTGGAAACTAACGAGACAGCTGAACGACGAAGAGACAGGAAGAGGCTCAGTAACTTTGGAAGGGAATGGTGAACTGTTGACGGGTAAACAAGCGGCAAACACTTTTGCCTCTAACTACAAAGATGTTTCTAACTTCCCCTTCAACAGGGAACGGTAAAGGGAAGCCCAAAGAGAAAAAAAACGAAAGGCAGACAAGCTAAACAAGCCAAGTGACACCAGAATGCATGAAGCGAGTCTTAAACTGCATGAGCTACAGACAGCTTTTAGGGTGTTGAAGACAAAAAAGTCTTCTACACAAGATGGAGTCACAAATGAAATGCTGACCCATCTAGGCACTTCAGCAATTTGCAAACTCCTGGAAATTTACAACTACAGCTGGACACAAGGGCTGCTTCCACAGATATGGAAAGAGGCAGTCATGATCCCCATCCACAAGAAAGGGAAGGATCCAAAGAAGGCTGCAAGCTATCGCCCAATCAGCCTACCAGCTGTGTTGGTAAGACCATGGAGAGGATTGTGAATGCACGCCTGAAATGGTACATGGAGACTAACAACCTATTTGCAACGCAACAAGCGACTAAGGACCAGACCACTTATCTATCACAAGAGATAGAGGACGCCTTCCAAGAGCAGAAAATCATACTTACAGCATGGATTGATCTGCAGAGAGCATTTGACAAAGTTAGGTCTGATGGACTCCACGTCAAACTGATGAGGAGTAGAGTACAAGGTCACATGCTGAGGTGGATTAAGTCAAACCTCTTCAACAGGAGAGCAAGAGTCAGTTTAGAACATGCCAGCAGTAGGAAGTTCCTGTTGCGTAATGGTGTCCCACAAGACGGAGTCTTATCCCCTACACTCTTCTTGCTTTTCATCAATGATCTGGTATATGAAATACCGAAAGGAGTTAAGGCTGCACTCTACGCTGACGACCTTGTGTTATGGTGTAAGGAAGAACATGCCACTACAGCCACGTACAGGATGCAAGAAGCCATCAACAAGCTTTCAGCTTGGGCTGAAGATTTGTGTGTATCGATCAATACAGAGAAATCGTCCACTACACTATTCTCCCTGTCGTCAAAGCAGCGGGCGGGTAAAATCAAGATGGGAAATACTTCGCTGACTGAAGCAGACGAGGCAAAATACCTTGGAGTGACCTTTGACAAACGGCTTACCTGGAAGCGCCGCATTAGTCAAGCAGAAGGGACGGCTTGTAGGAAGCTTGCCATGATGCTCAAACTTGCTGGAACAACGTGGGGAGCAAATGAGCAAATACTAAAGACAGTATATCAGGGAACAGTGAGACCTCATTTAGAGTATACCTAAACTGCCTGGTCCACTACTCCCAAAACTAACCAACAGGCTCTAGACAAGATTCAGAACCAAGCATTGCGGATCATGACGGGTATTACAAAGTCTACACCAATCTCCTTCATGGAAAAGCTAACAGGCACACAGCCGTTACAAGACAGGAGACATGCAAAGGTCTTGTTTCAAGCAGAGAAGTTCAGGTCTTTTCAAGACTATCCCATGAAAGCCAAACTAGATGGCTACACCAAAAATCGGTTCAAACGTAGCAGCTTCGTTCATGAGGCAAAGAAACTCAACGGAGAGTTCAGAACTGAGCTGAACATACCAATGACTCCCCTAGGTAGTGAAAACATAATAAACCCACTAGCGAACGATCTGTCCTGAGTGACTGTGAGACTTGCTTTTCCTCGTCTTGACCGTCGGAAGCAAGAGAATGAAGGTATTCGGAAGAGCCTCACACTTGCTATGATTAATGAGGACTATCCTCCGGAATCATAGACTCATGTCTATACAGACGGATCAGCCACATGCGCCGTCAAAGATGGAGCAGGAGTTTTTATTCAATACCGATCTGGTAAGAGAGAAACACTACATGCAGCCACAGGAAAACACTGCAGCAATTACAAGGCAGAGACGGAAGGACTCATGAAGGCCGTCTCAATGGTTGAAGACTCGGTAGAAGAAAGCTCCTCAGTCGTCTTTCTCACAGATGCATTATCTGTCATGGAAGCTCCGATCAACAATATAGCTCCGCAGCTAGCCAGGATAATAACCTGCAAAGTAGCACTGCAGTGGATTCCATCCCATTGTGGACTTGCAGGCAATAAAGAGGCAGACAAACTGGCTAAGCTAGGAGCTCAGTCAGAACAACCAACAAAACCTGTAAGTTACAAGGAGAAAGTCACTATCATCAAGGCACTAACGAGACCAAGGATGGAGGAAGATGCTTTTCATCTCTTTGATCGGTCTGAACAAGTGATGCTGATCAGTTTTCGCTCAGGGCACAACAAGCTCAATGCTCACATGTTAAGAAATACAGCCTGGCATCATCGCCATCTTGTCCATGTGGTGAGGAAGATCAGACTGCGGAGCATATACTTCAGAGATGTGAAATGCATGACCAAGAGCGAGCTGCGATTTGGCCGATAGATACCTCAATCCACCAGAAACTTGATGGAGGCATTGAGGATCTGCGGCAAACCACATGTTTCATCGAGGCTACTGGTCTAACAGTGTAGTCGCGAACGAGAAGAAGAAGAAGAAGAAGAAAGAAACCCTCAAACTGTTGAAGAGTTTACCAAAGTATAAGGTTAGGGTATCTACAGGAAAGAGACTGTCTTGATAGGCTCGATCATCCGCGTCGAGAGCTGGAGTCAGTTTGCTACCTGCTCGCGTCATAGCAAATAAAATCTGGAAAGAAGATCTCTCGGAAGCACTGAGAAGAAGACAAACAGTGAAAATTGCAGACTCGGTTTGATAGAGTTTGTTCATCAGCAGTAATGGAAAATGCAACACTGTCCACGCCCCTAGCACCGGCTTAAGCAGTATTCAATCTTCAAATCTAAATAAATTGAAGTCAATGATCCCGAAGGACCAGAACATATAACATCACTGAGAATGAAGTCGGGGCGACTTTTTACGGCCGCCACACAGCACTTAACACCCGCTGTTGTGGATAAAATAAAATCTGGAAAGAAGATCCCTCGGAAGAACCGAGAACAAGGCAAACAGTGCAAATTGCAGACTCGTTTTGCTTGAGTTTGTTCATGAGCAGTAATGGAAAATGCAACACTTGCATTATGAATAATCCAGTAGCTCGCTTACTGGGTGCCAAGAACGTGGCATTAGAAACATTAGGTAGATGTTAAAGAAAAATGATAAAAAACAATGCTCTAAACTGAAACATGATGAATGATACTTGATGTATTTAAGAGGGTCTCCGTGGCCGAGTGGGAAATGTCGCTGACTTTTAATCACTTACCCCTTACCGATGTTCGAGTCTCATTCAGGGAGTTGAATTCTTCACGTAAGGATGCTATCCAGATGGTTTACGATTCTACCCGGTTGCCGCTCGTGATGAAATAATGTTTATAATGTCGTATATCTAACTATAGATTATTATCCCTGTTTAGCAGCTTATGAACATAATTATGTACAAAAAAAATGCGATTTCTTTAATATGATTAAATTACAATTTACAAAATATTTATAACTATAACCGAGTTCATATAAACTGCATACTGCAATGGAAAAGTGATATATGCGACGTTAAACAGAAATTGGAAGAACAGCCTGTGGAAGTCAGAACCTATTCAAACATAAGAAGCGCCATAATTAGCTGGATGAAGCCTGTCCTCGAAATGTATATAAATCTCTAACATTCCTTACATCTCCAGCACATATGTAAGCTACAAAATATTTATACAGAAACACTAAATTGCGTCCACAGTCCTTAAATGACAACACTAAGTCCAATGATCACTAGACGAAACGTAAAGACTACCAATATGATAAATAATTAACCTTACTATCAATTCTTCCAGCAAAAGATACACAACGATTTTGTAGGAGCTTTCTATAAGCGAACAAACTAATACACATAACGTTTCAAGTCTGAAAACAAATTTGAACTTTAGAACGACCTCAGTTCAATTTAACACGAATGTGTTTATATCATAATCATGCAGATTTTCAAAGACTTGTCTATCTACGTCTTGCATATTCTTGCAAAGGTTCACCACAATCTGTACAATTACAAACATTTATAACTGAGAAAACTATGACGTCTGATGGCATTCTCTTTTAACGCTCGGATATTAGTATTAGAATGATCATTAGGAGTTAAAAGGGGACTTTCGTTTTCTGTTGTTACTTGTTATGGCATGTTGAGATCAAAGGTCAAATTAGTGCTTTCACAAAGAGTTGACATCACTGTACACTCGCGTTATCTTCCCTTAACCCTTTTTAAATTGGTTTAAACTTTCGGTTATATTTAGTCTTAATGCCTTTAAATACTCTTGTAACAAGATTGATAAAACTATCATAAAAAATGATTAGCTTAATGATATATTTAATACTGTATAGTCTTCCTATATATCTAAAAATACTTTTGCTGGCAAAGTTGTTTTTAATATTTGACAGTCATACTAATTTTATATATGGGTTAACTGCTAAAATAGTTGGAGGCTGTTGTATCCCAACGGGCACCCGTCCGCTTAGCTAAGTAGGGAGAGCGTTTGTCTACGGATCGCGGGGTTCGATCCCCGGGCGGGGCGTATGTTCTCCATGACGATTTGATAAAAGATATTGTGTCTGACATCATTCGTCCTCCACCTCTGGAAATTCATGTGGGGAAGTTACATGCGGAGAACAGGTTTGTACTGGTACAGAATCCAGGAACACTGGTTAGGTTAACTGCCCGCCGTTACATGACTGAAATACTGTTGAAAAACGGCGTTAAACCCAAAAACAAACAAACAAACAAGGTCACAGTCGGGTAAATTTTAGAAACTCACTTCGTTCGAATTAATGATAGCAAAACTTTATTTTTAATGATGTTAAATGGTTACATAATGACATTGCAAATGCAGTTTAGGCATTTCAGGCAACACTTGTATTTGAAATCTATCGTTGTGTTACTAATAAATTTCAATCTGAGGCATTGTATTGTATTATTTCATTAAAGGGTTTCTTGAGCAAAATCTTCACACACACTAAATAATGAAAAAAAAGATATAAATACATTTTAAAAATATACATGTATATATTTTTAATTGAAAACAATTGCGAATTAAAGCCCGCGCAATACTGCCTTTTTGCCGTTTGTGCGAAATTTCATGTCAGCGAATTTAAAGGATGAGTATATGTTATATTTGTCATATTTTCACATATCTGACATTTATTATGAAAGGTTTCAGTTAGCAGTATATGTTGTAGATGCACAATGTGAGTTCTGACATTTGCTATGCTGTAATGTATTGTTGCCTTTAGCAGTAGAAGTTGTAGACACACCTAGAGACTTCTGTCATTTATTGTGAAGCATTGTATTGTTTCATTTAGAAGGATATATCACAGGGAGTAAGTGACGCGTTTATTATATACAGTGTCTTGTTTCAGGGAGGGTAGATGTTGCACACACTCAATGTCACTTCTACCCATTATTATGCTGAAATGCATTGTTTTAGTTAGCAGTAGAGGTTGCAGACACGGCAGGTGACTTCTGATATTTAGTATGCTGCAGTACATTGTACACAATGCAACTTCTCCTATTTAGTTTTCTTCAGTGCATTGTTGCAGTAAGAGGTAACTATTGCAGATACACCATACGACTTCTTCAATTTAGTATGATATAATGCATTGTTTCAGTTAGCAGTAGATGTTACAGACACGTTATGTGACTTCTCTCTTTCATTGTGTTGCTCTGTAATGTTTCAGTTAGCAGTGGATGTTGTATACACTTTATGTGACTTCTCTCTTTCATTGTGTTGCTCTGTAATGTTTCAGTTAGCAGTAGATGTTACAGTCACGTTATGTGACTTCTCTCTTTCATTGTGTTGCTCTGTAATGTTTTAGTTAGTAGTGGATGTTGTATATACGTTATGCGACTTCTCCTTTTCATTGTGTTGTACTGTAATGTTTCAGTTAGCAGTGTATGTTGTATACACGTTATGTGACTTCTCTCTTTTACTGTGTTGCTCTGTAATGTTTCAGTTTGCAGTGGATTTTGCGGGCATGCTATGTGATTTCTCCCTTTCATTGTGTAGCACTGTAATGTTTCCGTAAGCAGTAGATGTTGTAGGCATGTTATGTGACTTCTTCCGTTCATATTGCAGCGCATTGTTTCAGTTAGCAGTAGCGATTGTCGACACTCGTTATGAGTTCTCCCTTTCTTTGTGTTGCAGTGAATTGTTTCAGTTAGCAGAAGATGTTGCAGATACATTATGCGACTTCTCCTTTTCATCGTGCTGCATTGCATTGTATTAGTTAACAGTAAAGGTTGCAGACACGTCATATGATTTATTTGTGTTGCAGTGTAATTTTTCAGTTAGCAGTAGATTTTGCAGATACATCATGCGACGTCTCCCTTGCATTGTATCAGTAGTGATTGCAGACACGCCTTGTAATTTTTCCTTTTTATTGTGTCGCAGTATAGTGTTTCAGTCACCAGTAGATGTTGCAGGCACTTTATGTGACCTTTCCTTTTTATCATGTAATACATGTTTATGATTTTAGAACAACTTAGGACAAGAACCATATATATTCGTACACTGATATATCCGTAAAAATAGCGTACCAACGAAATATTTAGTAGGTTTTGCAACCATTCAGTTCATTTTCTCACTTCCTCATGCATTGATATATCTATAGTTTTAGCTTATTGTGATTGTATATAATATGCACCAAAATGATCTGATACAATGTAATACTTTTTGGTATTGTATCTGTTGATAGTAGTTTATCCTAAGACTAATTTGGGACAAAATATTATTAAAAGCATTGAAACTTGTTCTAAAATATGTTACTCTATTTGTACTTGTGCGAACATATCATCTGTTAGTTATATTTTTATCTATTCTTTTAATCTAGTTGTACAAGAATAGAAAAGAAAAAGAGAAAAAACTTAAATGAAAATATCATCGAAACAAAATTGTCACGTAATTGTTCAAAAGTATTTTGCAGTATACTACGATACAAATGAAAATATGAGAATTCAGTGTTAGACGGGTATAAACCCAAATAAAATTCTAACTGTGCAGGCGGTTTTCGGAGGTTATCCCAGAAGTTCCTGTGTGAACAAAATGCTATTTCATTTTAGGGTCCTCTGGGATCATGGAAACCATATAAAACATCTATATAAGAGACTATAAGTTTAAGATGGTACTTTTGACGTTAGTGTACATTTCATAAGAAGCAAAGAACGAGTATTTTCTTAAATGCAAGTAATAAAAATATCTAGCCATGTCACATTAAAGTCGCCCCGATAGCAATTAGTTTACTTTGCCGTAAGTTGAATACCACGGGTTAATTTAGGAATATTTTTAAAAACGAGGACAAATGTCCAATAGGATTAGCTATATATCAAGATACAAAATCCTCCTCAAGTCGAAACACTGTTGCAGTTATAAGTGTGCTGCATTGTATAGATGTGCCCGCAAAAACAAAAGACATCACGTGCGCACATATTGCTGCATTATTCATTAAATGAAATAGAAAATGCAAATGACTGACAATTAGTATATAAATTTAAATATATACTGCCTTCATTGAATTATATGTAATACCTGCGTATAGAATAAAACTTCTATCAATATGTCTAAACTTTAAGTACATTATACGACTATAATCACAGTATTTTGTCATAGTATGCAAATTAAACCTTGTCATGAATTTCGTTATTTTATCATAATATTATATTAACTTTTCTGAACCATTTTTGTAACTGTCATAGTATAATGTATTATTCAATGATCCGCGATGAACATTTTATATATTTTGACGTAATGAAATGTTTGATTCTTGAATATTGTGCAGAAACAATGAAGATGTAAAATATGAATTTTTATCTTAAAAAGGCATAGCATTCATTGACTGCGAATGCTGACTGTATGCTTAATAAAACATAAAAGACAAAATCATGTGAATTGGAACTAAATGTGAAATACATTAGACGTTTGAAGTATATGGAAGTCAATGGCGTACTTTTAGCAATGTTATATATATAATGAAATGGAAGCCGTTATCCGATTAAAAATTGTTTGGGGATTCTAACGTCTGATTAAACATTATTTATTTCTTATTATTTCTTATCATATTGGCAGGAACAGCGTATAAAAACGTTTATAACAGTTTGAACAGATTAGTCTCAACCTAATATGGATTATCACTGATTCAATATAAGATTGACAATAAAACGCAAATATACATAGTCCAATATTTGACAAAATGAAAATACATGTATTATTAATATTATCTTTTTTTTCATTTCTGTTTTAATGTATTACTGAACAATTTGTTGTTTATGCATTAGTTTGAATTTAAACATAAATGTTGTTATTGAAAGAAAAAAAATCATTATAAGCAAAGTGTAGAAAAATATTATTTTGCTTTGCAATTTGATTGGTACGAATGTCATTGTATTTAGAAACAAAACTTCCCTATAATCAGCAAACAGTCTTTTCTCTTGATGCAGTCTTTGTTTTCCTTTTGTTAACCGCCTTTATCTAAAAACATTTCGTAGTTTGTAGTCGTTATAGATTTTACCCTTAGCGTTAGCTATTCAAAGGTACAATCAAAACATCGATTATTGTGCCACTGTGGCCCTATATCGCTCATCTGAGTAGCACAAACCATCCATGTACATTACAAGAGATTTCGGTGAAGCTAAACATTTTGACCAAGAATTATTCAGAACAAGTAGATCATGTCATGTGGCATCTTGTGAGTATAAAGGATTTTAAAAATGCTCCAAGTTTCAAATCGACAAATTTGCACAAAGACAACTATTTTGAGCAGGTTTAATGTTGATATACAAAATGTAGCGTCCAAAGTGTTAGGAAGACCTTTTATGATTGAAACATGGGATCTAGTTTTTATCTCACCTGAGCACAAAACCATTGTGATCGCCCATTGCCCGGCGTCCGTCGTCATCCGTTCAGCGTGTCAATTTGACCGTTAAAACACTAAAGATAATATTTTGGCTCAGTCTCAGAATTTTATCTCCATTAAATCTTGAACGTTACTGGATCATTTGGGATCACAAGGTCACTCAGTCAATCAATATAAAACTTTATAGATGCGACATTTTATAGTTCATCTTCAAAAAACTCTGTCAAAATATTTGTATCTAGGTCGAATTAAAACTAGATTACCTGAGGCCTTTAAGTAACGAGGTCAAATCATAGATAGACATTGTCAGCTTAAGCAATGTTGCTCAATCAGTGAACAATGGCACGTTCGACAAAGTGAATTATTCTTAATATATCTAAAGCAAAATAAAGTTGTCCATGATCTTGATGTCACCCATACATTTCAAGTAAATTCCATGCTAAAGAAATCTGACACCTAAAGCGTTCACAATTTAAAATATGAAAACTTTGACTTATTCAACGGTCATTTTTCTGCTGCGATCGAACTCGACCGATATTTTATGGTCATTAAGTTTTATGTTGACTGCTCAAGAAATGACGTCTATGGTGTTTTATTAGGAAAGTTGTTAACGACAGACGGATGGTAAGGCAGACGGACGAACGTACACTTTCCTTGGTATACTAGTATCAGGATAGTATATTGTCCGCCAAGAAGGCCAATATACCAAATATAATTTGGTTTTCAGTGACATTAATCAGTTGATTTATTTAGAACATAATATCATAATGTAGTAAAACATTGTTTGAAACCCACTATTCAAATTATCTAAATTTTTATTGTATATCACAGTACGTGAAATGATAAAATAATAAATAAGCTAACCGTCTCGATCGCTTAGTGGTCGAATGTTCGCTTCGAGTGCTGGAGATCCTGGGTTTCAATCACTAGCCGCGTCATTTTAAAGACCTGAAATTGGATCCAGTAGTTCCCTTCTTTGGCGTTTAGCGTTTAGGGAAACTTGCTACACTTCTCTTATACCCTCGTGTTCAGTTTACCGCATAATCTTGCAATGACCGTTCAAAGTAGTACCACTTATTGATATGTCTTTTTGTGAATTTTGTATATGCATCTATTCTGCGCAAACAGTATGCACTGCTGCAAGGTGTTGTAGTAAGGGGCTACGCTCTTTGAGCATGGCTGTTCCTAACTGATCATTATCCTCGTGTGTAGGTCAATGCAATTTAAAACAATATATGTGAAGAAGGAATAGGTGAAAGAAGTAATAGACAGTTTTCGAACGTAAACTTTAACAAAATATGTTGACAACATTTCCTTTTCATAATAACATGTTCATTATAACTTAGATATTTACTTGTTTACTCTAGTTTCAGCTGGAATGCCACAATACTAGTTTTGTTGTCGAATGCTAATGAAATTTTTAAAAGGGTGGACTAAACTTGTTTTTAAGATTGTTACGATTACAAAGAAAACTCATATTGTAGTCAGCACGTATCTTTATTTCAAATCTTCTTTATAAATTAGAAAAATAAGGTTTACACCAATCACAGCGTAGTGTTCACATATGGGGACTTTTCTTCACATTTACTTCATGACTTCCTTGTTGTTATCGTTGGGTTTAATTTTGCCGTGACCGCCCAATTCAGCATATGCATTTTTTGTCAAACTATTTCATTTTCGTTCCGAAGGGCATTAATGCAGGTTACCACCATTATAAAAAAATTGAAACGCTGTTTAGTTATACAAGAAAATATATAATATATAAATAAGAATACAAAATTATTATTATAGTCTGGGGGGAAATACTCCTTAAGTTAATACCTCAAGTAACCCCTGATTGGCGGCAGATGATAATGTCTGTTTCACAAATTCAGGAATACTCATATAATTATTTAACCGACTTGGAATTGATGAAAAACAACAACAGTAACATAAGGCAATGATGTTCAGTTGCAACATTTTCGTTTTTGTCGTGTTGAGCGACCTGTGGAGTTTCCACTTTTTCTATTTTATCTGAAAACCCTACACAGAAAACGTATTACAGCATATTTCTATTGCGATATCATTTGTCTTTTAAGGTATGACCCATGTAATAGTATACCTCCTTTTGAAGAGTATTCAATTCCTACAATAAACCTATTTTCACTTAAATTTTTCTGGGGTGGGGGTGGGGTGGAGGCGGGGGGGGGGAGGGGGGGGGCGTAGGTCCAAGCCCCGCTGGGACCAAAAATGTTTTCCCTTTTATTCCTTTTTTTTTAATGTAAGATTTTACTTTTTTCAAGACTTATCATTGATTTATTGTACAAAAGTGATATTTTTCATTTGATGAGTGATTTCTTCCTATTCAAAGTGAATTTATCTCTGAAACAGAGGGGGTAGATATTGACATCTTTAAAATACTGAGTTACATGCGGTAAAAATTCTCCCTTTTGCCTTTACTCTTTAGATTACGTATTGTGTAGGAAAAGTAGGTAGGTTTTACTTCTGCTTCAAGGTTATTTTTGAATGAAGTGAGCAAAATTTAAAACAGTCCTACATGACTCGTCCTTAAATTTTCAATTTTTCAAATTCTGTCTCATTAAATCCATTTACTTTAGGAACCCTTAAAAATGATATTCACAGCTTTATTTTGTGTTTTTTAATTGTTTACCAATAGTTTGATGTTTCTTTTATCAAATTAATGGTAAAATGAATTCTCCGCAAACGTTTTGGACTTTGAAATTTGTCTCTACTTGAGCTTGAGGAAATACTATGAATTATACAAGATTTATAAAAACAACGGCACGGTTAAAGTTATTTGGATGGATATTGACTATGACTAGAAAAGCTTGACAGTAAATTATATAAAATAAAATAAATAGAAAAAGTTGAAACTCCACAGGTTGTTCAACATGACAAAAAACGAAAATGTTGCAGGCTCGGTTCGATTGAGCCTGTTCATGGACGGTAGTGGAAATGCATACTACCGTTATGCATGCTACCCTCAAGCCCAAAAACTCGCAGCTTGTGGTGTTTTCCGCTTCAGATAACAGAGACTGTTTTATAAAAGACATATTCAAAGACCGCTGTTACGAAATATGCAAATCAAACAGTTATTTGTTTATCTTTTAGTTATTTTCAACTAACGTTTGCTAAAAGTATATTTTTTAAAGTTTGTCTCCGCTTAAACGTATCTATTTTAAGGTTCGGAGATAAAAACTGTTGATAAACCATTTGCAGTGTTTTATTCTCATTTTTTAAATAAAAAGATTATGATAATCACGCGTGTCCTTTCATGTAGATCTAATGTATATATCTATGAACGAGTCTGAACATTGTCAAAACATAAATATTGCATTAGTATATATTATTTGGATTCAGCATTATCTTTTTGTCAAAATATTAACTTTATACAAAAAAAATGACTAATGGCTAAGAACATAGGAGTATGCTACCAGCTTGTAATTAAACATTTCTGAATAGATCAAAATTTCCGTTTTATCAAATGATATAGGGCTTCCAGATCTCCTTTTCCGAATAAAAACAACAAAGACCTTATGTGCCTTCTCCAAACAATTAACTGGCACGTAAAATGACCATTTAAAATAAAATTTGTTCAAAACAAAATTACTCAATGTCTTTGAATGTCTAAATTAGGTTTGGTTAAATATATGCATGTCCTGAAATATTAGCCCAAAATGAATACATGTATGTACTGGAATATTAGCCCAAAATGAATTAAGATACGATTTATGTTTTCAGTCTTCACTTATTTCACTAATATTAGTAGTTTTCCTTCGTTTGTGAACTGTCATTAAGAGAAACTTTGTTACCTCTGCAATGAGTGACATTTCTATTACTTAAGAATGGCTTCTTTTCAGACTACTGCCTTGATTATGGTAACATTTAATATGATTATGTTTGTCAATCTAGTGTCCAGCTGTTCATCTATCTGTTAAACAATATGTTATCCTGTAATAAATTATAGTAGTACTTAGTATGGTGATGATGGTTCATTAAGGAAAGTCTGGGGAAACTTTTTAATAGAGATAAGTCTTCAACTGCATCCCGTGGAGGAAGATGTATTGCTGTGCTTAAGCATCTTACCACAATGGAAATATATTTAAAGTAAAAGAAGACTCGTATATCAAACAACAACAAACACACAGACGGTCATCTTTGCTCATGCAGAGATTTTCTTTAAATGCGAAGGCATTAAAATTGTTGAAGGACAACAGACGGACTGAAGGGTAACTCTTTTTGCTCAGGTGAACTAAAACATTGTTTCAAGGTACTAACAATTCAAGAAAGACCATTATACTTGGTTTACTGTGACATATAAACAGTTAATTCATTCACAGCATTGAAGGACAATTTCTTACACTTTGTAGAACCATTTTGCTAAATGCATACTAAAATTAAAATGTGAAATTTTACATCACAATATGTAAAATGGGTATGCAACACATTCTGATGTACTTCTTCACAGATAAGTCAGTTACGTTGTACCACATATAATTAAAATAAAGAGTCTCTGAATTTAAGGTATATTAACATTGTTTTATTTTATGTATAATTTCTTTTGAAGAACATTTGAATTAATTATTTCATACATATCATGTACGAATAAATAAGCATTTAGTGTATACTTCTGTCTATTTTAAGAAAAGTATCTGGAACAGAAAATAAAAACTTGATGACCTGTTTAAAGTCTAAAACCTGCATCTTCAGTGGATATTCAAATTAAGGAACTGACTGTTTGCGGTGACACACGGTGTGCAAGTAATTGTTTCTTTTATCCCGTAGTCTGTTTTATTCATATACATCCATTCAATAACTGCTACATGTATTGTTTAAAGCTGTTTTAACATCTTTGTACATGGATTTTTTCCATAGGTTATTCACAAGTTTGGTGCAATCTGAACCATTTTTGTGGAGAAGTATTCAGGACAAGAACATCTATGTTTCATATTAACACGATCAAACTTAATTTTACTTTTGGTATTTACTTCTTTAATCTAGTTTCAGGTGGAATGTCATTATTGTATTTGTGTTTGCTATCGCCTGATAAAAATCTGTTTCAAATAGTAGAACAAAGGTGTGGTTGTAGATTGAAAAGATTTCAAACACAATCATATGTTGTTGTCGTCAACTTCTAATCTTCCTTGTAAATAGAAAAACAACGTTGAACCAATCACAGTGAAGGTTTTACCTACAGGGACTTTTTAATTATATTTTCTTCATAACTTCCGTTGCATTATTGTTTGGAATTTAATTAACAGGCCGCTAAATTCGGCCAATGTTGTCATTTTTGTATTAGTTTCGGGCACGGCATGTTTATACCATATTTCGGTGGCATACCCTTCTGGTAATCTTTTACGCAAAAAGACCTCATGTTGAGTAACCTGGAGTACATTTTATATATATATTACCATTAACACATTAAACAATGTCATCTTTTCAAGTTTTACATTTTTAAAGGAGGACAACATAGCGTCTTTTCTTGTTAAGAGCATCCACTTCAGCAATTATAAATGCTGCTAATATGATGTTTGCGTCGAACCTTTGTTCAAAATGATCGAAATATTAAGTTTAGGCTATTAAACTCTAGGCTTGGTAAATGTATGGAATTTGGTCGCGTCGGGTATTTCTCTACTAATGTCTCCTTTGAAAAATATGTCATCGATATTTTCGTCGCAAAGACGGTATATTAATACCGCCATTTGTGATGGGATCACATGCCTGCGCCCAAATTAACTGTTGCATCACTGAGCGGACTAGAAAGATATCTGAACTGGGGCCGTATTCATAAAGCATCTTAAGTATAAGTATTAGAAATTGATTATTTACTTAAGTATTACTTAGGTAAGAAATTTATTTTACTTAAGTATATTTGTTATTCATCAAACAACTTAATAAGTAATTCTTGTTTTTTATTGTGGACGAAAACATTATAAAAAACAACATTAATTTCAGACAGATACAAATGCACAATTATGTTTAAAGTGCTTTTATCTGAAAACAACACTTTAATCGTACTCACCACGATATTTTATTTTCTGACTTAAGTCATTTCTTACGTAACTTAAGTTTTAGCTAGAACTTAAGTTTTTACTTAGACTTAAGTTGAAATCACCACAAACTTAAGTAAAATCTTAAACTTAAGTCAAAACTTATACTTAAGATGCTTTATGAATGCGGTCCCAGGTCTAGTTTATAGCGCAGCAAAAAGAATGCAGAAAGTAGAAATAGGCATAATTCTTCGAAACAGTGCGAAGTCAATGACAATCCTAACAGAAAAAGTTGAAACTCCACAAATCGCTCAACACGACAAAACCAAAAATGCTTAAGGCTCGATTTGACTGAGCCTGTTCATGGACGGTAGTGGAAATGGTTGTTACCGTCCACGCCCTCTAACCCCGGGTTGAGCAGAACGCAACATTTACAATGCTGCAAAAACAAAATTTACAAAAATACAAAAAATAATTTAGATGCATTCGCATATGTTTTCATACGGCGGTGCACATAGAACCTTCAATGATTTACTTATACTTGTTAAACCATTTACCAGAAGAACATACATGTTGTTGATACGCTGTAGTTGTACATAAAACGTTCCCAAACCCAAATGTTTTACATGTATAACTAATAACAAAATTTAACCAACAAATGAAAAAGACATTAAATTACCCTTACTTAAAATGGAAACAGTCACAAAGCACCTAAAAGTATTGAAGCTTTTTCCAAAGTATAATGTTCCCGGTATTTTTATCTAATAGATATTAAGTATATTGCGTTCTGAGGCCTCAGAGTAACAACAAACGAGAGCCTCGTGTCAATGGATACATCAGGCAGAAGCTGAAGAAAACTGATAAAAAAATGATGTTTTGTGCTGAAAATAAATAGTTCTAAATGTATCATGTTGTGCCCTATTAAAGGCCACAATCAGAAAAATTTTTCCTCGTTTGATATCGGAGGCCTTGAGTAATATATGATTTAAAAGTACATTTTGAAAACAGATCAGACGACCACTGTTACGAAATATGCTTATCAAACAGTTGTTTAGATTTAGCCATAATAACCAGATTTCGATCAACTTTTGTTACAGTAAGGTTTACATTGTCACCACGTAAACAAATTTATTGTCAGGTTAAGAGATGCAAAAGTTAGATTAAACCAACTGCGTCTTTCAAACCTTTTGTTTCAAACAATGTTGATCATGTAATGTGGTATATATTTATGCACGCATTTCAGCATCATTAAAACAGAACCAGAAGCCTTCTACAAATTAACCAAAGTTTTCATTTTATGGAGTTAAATCAGAACCGGTATTACAACTGAAACACAAATTTGAAGCGCATAATGAACATCTTAAATAATATAAGACTCATTGTAACTTTGGCGTTATTCGTTCGGATAAACTGTAGCTCTGTGTTAAAAAGCAATGGAACGTCTGGAAAAGATCTGAATGCGCAAACTTTGATCACATTTGGGAGAGAAACTAACGATTCCCTGATTACAATGATAGGAAAAGTGATAGAAAATTATCACATGTGTACTGCCTGGTCGCAATGGACTGCATGCGGCGCGACAAAAGCTGATTTTTTCTCAGCTAGAACACGAACAAGACTTTGTGGGAAAGGCAACTCAAGAAATAGCATGCGTATGGAGATTGAGACTGGCGTTTGTGAAGGTGGCTTTGGAAACACATGTCCAACGAACTACAACATAACAGAAAATGGATTCTGCATTAAATTATATACCACAAAAATGACCCACGACGAGGCAGCAAGCGTCTGTAAGAATGACGGAGGCTTTCTTACCAATATTGACTCAGATCCAAAATATGCCGACGTTAAACCTATCTTGATTACGAAAGACATTGAAGACGATTTACATATCAATGGCCGGCGCAAGAATACTGCGTCTCCATGGGAGTATACGTATGGATCAAGAAGCGGTTATTTCCACTGGTACAGCGGCTACCCTATCGCAAGAGATGATTATCTGTGCTTGTTGCTATCTGGTTTTAGGACAACAGCTAATCTACGGTTCCTTACGTATAATCATCTCTGCAGTAGAAAGATGAACTTCCTCTGTGAAGTTCCACTTTAATTAACTATATCATTTTGTATAACGGAATATGACAAATCACATCACTATCTTGTGAAATCATACAATAGAACTGTTTATACTTCACTGCATTTTAAAATTGCCTAAAACGAGGAACTGCGAGGAACGTTCGCGGTCGTATATATGGTCTGAATAAATGGAAACTAACTATTTGCTTTTTAGGATATGATTTTGAGTGGAACTTAAATATTCCTTTTAGTGTTTAAACTTCTGAAGTTTTTAAATAGAAGTTCAAGATTTGATACTGACTAAATATCTATTATTATCATTATGACTATATCAAAATTTAACTGATGATATTACTCACCTGTCATGTCAAATATACGGTAGATCTAGTTTATTCAATACATTTTATTATATCGCGTTGAGATGTGCGCGGGTTATGTAACACATATTCGTGTCATCCTGGCGCTCAGGCCAATGAGCAATATCAAAATTTCGAAAGTTTGGCAGTGTTGATTCTGCTTGAAACTATCAATGCGCCACAACATTGAAACATTGAACGTAATAGAACATGTTATTTAGTGCTAATGCGCACACATTTAACAAAAGAGCACAGAGAGACATCTAAAATTCCGTTATGATGCGTTAAGACGACGACACAATAAAATGTTCAGAAAAAAAAACGCGCCTACGTCCTCGCGACAAAAAGAAATGACCTAATTGTTTCACTGTATAAATCACCAGCCATAAAATCAAAATGTTGCATTTGCTTGTGGCCTGATCCATTCGTTTATTTGTGTGTGTACATGTTGGATTGTTTTTATATAATATCATGAATGTAAATTATAAGCAATCAAATATGTTTATAAACTAAATCAAAAATATTATATTTCTCTTACGACTTCCTTAAATTGCGCTTAAAGAGAATTCCTATATTTTTTTTCCTTTCATAGATTTTTTTTCAAATTCACATATATGATAGGAAAATGTGTGCTGAAAACAATGAACAAATAAAATCAATGGGTCAAAAGGCTTGTTTTTGTGAAAAATTGTTTTGAACACACCCACTATTGCTGAAACTGCCAGCGAATTTTCAGTATTTTCATAATTTTCTGCTTTTTTATAAATACCGACCAAAATATACATCAAGACAGCACGTTAAGGTTTATTCTTTTTACAGATTTTATTATATACTTATTTGATATCATAGTCATATTTGTAATACTATATCCTTACAATAATGGGTACAAATGAAAAAATAATATTGTTTTATATTCACTTTTGTGAACTTTTTTCAATGAAAAATACCCATAAAGAAGAATATATTTTTATATCTTGAAAAAACCCTTTCATAGAATTTTTTCGTGTTTTTCTTGTGTAAAAATAATTGTATTGTGTGCATAAAAATAGCTTAAAATGTATGGGTCACCAGGTTAAAGTTTATGTTAAGACCGCTTGAATACAACACCTGTTCGGACGAAAAATGGCGTGAACCTGACCAATTTGATTACATATATATCGGCTAGAAGTAAAAAAAGTTTTAAAAATTCTTAAATCTTTCTATAATTGAATACTAAATAATCTGAAAGGTGATATTGTCTTATCAGTACTCAGTCAATTGTCTTACATTATATGACAACACTGTCTTTGTACTAAAATGCGACGTGGAAACACAACCATAAAAATGGCAAGATACCTGTCAGGCATGATACTTGTCAATACAACATAAACCAGTATCAACATTTGATTACTGTAAAACTTATCAAAAATGTTATTTCATTCAAGATTCATCATATTTAAGATTGTCTGTCACATGTTTCAACAAATGTTGACATCACTTCAGTTTTCCATAGAATGTGTCGACTGCACAGAAAGATGCGCATAAAAAACTATAGGAAATCCCTTTAACAGCTTTCTTCCCTACAAAATATTTTTTTCAGCAACTTGTTGTAAGGATCTCTTAGATAATGAAATAATTAAAATTATTTGCAGCTCATCTTTTATCGTATATATATTTCATTGTTGTCAAATTAAATTAATTGTCAGATTCTTATAAGTTAATATTTATAGCTGCTAAGTATATATTTTGACATGCTACTATATATGTTTTGTATATGTGTGTAAGCATTTTGACATTAATAATAAAATGACGGCTTGTTTGATATTTGATAATAAACTAACACTGAAAGAATTCTTTAGTGTTTTAATAAATATCCTAAATTCAATTTAAAGAGGTCGTGTGATATCTGCTGATTACACTCCATACACACCCTCGGCCCTTTCGGCTAAAAAAAAACAGCAACATTATATTGTACAAATATGGATTTTTAAGTCAAAATATCTTTTGCTGAATTTTTGCTTTACCGTTTTTATTATTATAAGAGGACCAATATAAGAATTATTTATTACTTTAGTAGCCCGTACATTTCACTGTTTATCTAAATTGATAATTGATATATGCTACTTCTAACAGAATTAAGAACAAAAGCCTTTTGAAACACAAAGACGTAACCTATCAAAAGAGACAATATTTTTGGTTCGATGTAGTCTGTCCTCGAAAGGTAATGAAATCTGCAACATCCTTCATGCCCTCTAACATCGTCTTATTAATGCAGATACATTGAATGACCTTCATAATCCTAAAATACTTGAAAATAACAACACCGAGTCAAACGACTAACATGTGAAACTTGAAGACAACTGTTGTGATAGATAATTGATCTGACTAGTCTTCTCATGACATCCTTCAAGCTAGAAAAATGAGGGGAAAGTGGGATCTTACCTTTCAAATGCCAGGCACTTCACGTCAGGGAAATACAAAACTATCGTCAAAAGCGAATACGTACTTTATACTCCCAATACATACAAAATAATGATCTCCATCCTATAATCAGTTATAGATCTGTAGCTGACTTAACCACAATTCTAAAGTGGAATATACACATAACTAAAAATATTTAAAAGCAAATTTTTGGCGTCATAGAACGAAATATCACAACAACCAACGAAAATGTAAAGCCCTTAGCATATAAAACGCTTGGCCGCCCGCAGCAGGAATGCGCTTCTACCATATGGATTTCATACATTTAGGCAAACACAGTGTTACAGAAATGCAGGAAAGTCTCGGTTAGCGCTCCCTTGAACATAGAAGATTGGAATGCCACCTAGTTTTGTTCAATAAAATCTACCATCATTATGTTGCCATCAACTTTCCAAGTTACATTTAGATCTCATCTAGATTTTCTTGGCAGACGCACCCGCTTATTTTTAGGCAATTACATGACGTATCTGATGATCAAAACAAAATTCATTCTTTCTCACTCATTTGTATTGTGGAATTAATTGCCTGGCCTTCTATATGTAGTTACCAGTCCTGATCTTGACATTTACATGGCGGCTGTGGCATTCATACAATACTAGACCAAACAGCAATGTTCTTATTTTCTAATGCTATTTTTTAATCATGCTTAACCATGCTATATTTTGTAATATTATTTTGTCCTATTTACATTTTCATTTTAGGTTATGTTTTACGAATCAGCCTTTTTGTATTCTTTTTCCCAATATAAAGAACTCTTCCTTAGTCCCACATTTTACTCGAGAGAGGAGTCTATATTATTTGATAGCCGGACGGACAGACAAACAGACAGACAGACAGACAGTCGATATTATTTCAGGGACATAACAAATATTTCCCCAAGCTACTCAAAAGGGTGAAGTATTCCAGTTATTCCTTTTTACTCTACACAAATTCCCTCTAAAACGTTCGGGAGAAATTTTCAAGCGCTCGAATAAAAATGCTGACGGCGTAAAATGGAATCATGTGTCGTGCAACCAAGATAACAATTTAATCGCTCTAGATGATAACCAATGTGTATCACTCTGTGTGAGCAAAGCGAAAAAAATGTGGATTGGAATGGAAAATAGCAGTATTAAAATATTCCATTTATGCAGGGTGATACACAATAAATAACATAAACAACTTTAATAAGTTTGTCAGTTTTTACAATAATCTATATTGTAATATATAATTATTACACTAGCATACACATAAACATCATTTTCATATGTCACTTTATTCAGTTACAACAGATGTTCAAAATGTCTCCCTCGATTTTGAAAAGTGAGCTGTAAAGGACGTCGAAAGTTTCAGATGTGTTTTTTTTCGCAAGTTTTACAACTGATATTGCGCATTTAACTTCAAATCCAGAAATATGTCTGGCTTGGGAGAATAAAAACTTTCTTTTAGACATCCCCATTGAAAGAAATATAATGCATTCAAGTCTGGTGAGTGAGTGGGCCATTCAAATAAAATTAGTCTTCAGGGAAATAATCTGACCTCCAAATTTCTGTTTAAAATTTTCAGAACCACTGAAAACATATGACGTCATTGACGTCACGTTGACGTCGCATGCAATCATTATACCTGTCTAATAAAAATTTGGGCCAAATAGCATTCTAACAAGTGCTAACCATTTCTTTATCGCAAAAACTGACAAAAGGTTATAACATGTAAATTTATTTATGTTATCGTATATTATGAATCTCCCTGTACTAATTAATGTGTAGAAAAATATAAGTTATTGAGTATCATAAAATTATAGCCCATAAATAGTATCATTTTGGCTTGATAATTGGGTTTTTATATGGAATGAGAGTAAGGATATCATTTTGCACTTTTAGTGTGATTATTGTATATTTGAGTGACCTTATCATCTTGAAATATGTTGAACGTGTTTTATGGCATTACCTAAATTTATATCAATTTGTTATGGTGTTAAACGTCCATATATTTAAAATAAGAAATGGGGGATATGAATATCATGCAGTGACCGGGAAGTCAACTGTAGTGAGGTACAATAAATTTGTCAAAAAATAAATCTTCTTTTGTCTGCAAGTCAACAAATAAGAGAAAATAAACATGAAAGGTAAATTATACTATATAGTGAAATAATGTCTTCTTGGTCTATTGCTTGCGAGTGATTGCGCAAAACATGGAAAACTTGAATATCTCTATCAGGGGATGTTTTTGTCTACACCACGGTGGAAGTATAGCTTTGATCGAATTACTGCTATTACACCTGCTTTACGTGCAGCGACATTACGAAATTCAATCCTTATTATCCCGCTTCAAAATGTATTATTTTTTAATTTGCTTTTTACCTATATACAAAGTTATTCAGATTTCAGTTTAATCATTAAAAATAAGCGTAACAAACAGAATAAGCAGACTATTTATCTCCATTTAACATGATTTCCAAAAGAGAATAATAAATAAAGTATTTCAAATTGTGCTGTTTATAAATGTATTTGATTACAAAGAAATTAGATCTAATTAAAGCTATATAAACGTATGTACATCAAACAATACAATAAGGGAAACAAATCACTCTGTTTTATACAGTATTTCTTTGCTATTGATGGCCCTTCGCAAACTTCGTTTACAATCGCTCATTTATTGTATTTATTTACAAGTCAAAATGATGTAAAGGCAAAAAATACATTAGCAACATATTAATTACCAGTTAACAAGTTCAGAACACATCGTAGGATATGTAAAGAATTAAATAATTGCCTGTTTTATTCATGATTAGAAACAAAATAATTTAAAACGTCGTCGACTCGACTCCTACAGACTAAATATAAATATAAAAACATTGTATTAGGTCAACGTAACAACTTATTATTTTAGCGCATTTTTATTTTTATATATCGTTATTTGATTAACATTAAAGAAACAAAATATTTAACCTAAAATATATTTAAAAGAACAAAAAAATCAAATAGAAAAGGGTAATTGAATGGTATTTTTGTTATAACGAAGAAACAGTTGCTTCTTTCTCACTGATCAAACTGTTACGTTTAATTACTGACATTAACTTTACGATACAAAAGTAAGAAAACATGTATAGCACTCTAATTTGCAACACAATATCACTTGAGATAAAACATGCAATGTACTTCTCTCTTCTTTTGACATATTGTAAAATTGAATATTTTCTTCACAATTCCATTTAAAGAGGACTGCCTATACACTACATAACAATAAGTATGCACAAGTTTTGAGCTGCGATATTGTTGTTGAATGTTAACATACAGGGAAACAATTTCAATGTATCAGGTACATGTTCAGTAAACATGAAACTTACTTTCTTCCGTTATCCTAAAATTTATATATCGTGCTATGTAATAAAACTAATTATTTGACTCTTTATATACTATGCAAAGTAAAACATCCATCAGACGGATATAGTAATAACTAAGTTGATATGCAATGTCCAAACGGTAAATGTGTATTCCTGCGATTTATCCTGAATCTTAATAGAAATAAAAATATTTTCTAATATGTTTCAAGTCGCTATATGCTTCGCAAGTTTATAATAAAGAAAATGAAAAGAAGTATTTCATCTTAACAAATAATGGTGTCATTCAAACTGGAACTTCGCAGAGAAATGGAAACGCAATACTGCAGGGCCTAGTAAAGGTGAGGAACCGTAGATTAGCTGTTGTCCTATACCCAGTTAGTTCTAAGCATAGATGATCAGCATTTTTCATAGGATAGCCGCTGTGCCAGTGGAAATAACCGCTTCTAGATCCGTAAGAATATTCCCATTGAGAGGCAGCATTCTTCCGCCGGCCATCGATATGTATGTTTTCTGTTTTGTCATTTTTAATCAAGATACCTTTAACGTCAAGATATTTCGGATCTGAATCAATATTGATAAGAAAGCCACCATCATTCTTGCACACGTTTTCAGCCTCGTCATGAGTCATTTTTGTGGAATATAGTTTAATGCAGAATCCATTTTCCGTCATGTTGTAACTTCTTGGACATACGTGTAGAAAGCCACCTTCACAAACGCCAGTCTCAATTTCCGTGCGCCTACCATTTCTTGATTTTTCTTTCACGCAATGTCTTGTTCTCGTTCTAGCTGAGAAGAAATTAGCTCTTGTCGCACCACATTCAGTCCATTGCGACCATGCAGTACACATGTGATAATTTTCTATCGCTTTTCCTATCATTGTAATCAGGGAATCGTTAGTTTCTCTCCCAAATGCGATCAAAGTCTGCGCATTCAGATCTTTTCCAGACGTTCCATTGCTTTTTAACACAGAGCTGCATTTAATCTCAACGAATAACGCCGGGAATACAATGAGTCTTAAATATTTTAAGGTTTTCATTATGTCTCTTCAAATTCGTGTTTCAGTTGTAATACCAGATCTGATTTAACTCCACAAAATGAAAACTTCAGTTAAATCACAGGAACTTCTAGTTATGGTTTTGACAATGCTAAAATGTGTGCATAAATATATACCACATTGCATGATCGACATTGCTTAAAACAAAAGGTTTGAAAGACGCAGTTCGTTTAATCTAACTTTTGCATCTCTAAACCTTACGATGAATATGTTTATGTGGTGACAATGTAAAATTTACTGTAACAATAGTTAACCGAAATCTGTTATGTTATAGCTAAAGCCAAACTACTGTTTGATTCACATATTTCGTTACAGTGGTCGTCTAACAAGCTTTTTAATACTCAACTGTACATTGAAATATACACATCTCAAGACCTCCGATATAAAAAAGGAAATATCACATGTAATGGACTTTCACAGCACACATTATGAGTCATTTATCGTGTTTTAGTTCAGCATAGTGAGTCGTTCTTTATCATTTGTCTTCAACATCTGCGTGAAGTTTCCATAACCACGTGGGTATGAAAAAAGTCACGTTCCTCATATTAAGCGAAAATCTTGGCGCGCAGCATGTGAACTACTGCACTGTGCTGAGTATGACGCGACCAGGGTGCGAACCGATGACCATCCGCACTCGAAGCGGGTCCTCAACACTAGGCCAGCGAGGCGGTCCCTTGTTTGAAGTTTCTCAGAAACCATTCTTGGTTAATATCCATAAAAATAAAAATACCCTTAACACTATACTGTTGAAAAAAATGAAAAGAAATTGAGAGGATCTCTGACCCATTTGCGCTTTTTAGCTCACATGTCACAAAGTGACAAGGTGAGCTTTTGTGATCGCGCAGCGTCCGTCGTCCGTGCGTCCGTCCGTGCGTAAACTTTTGCTTGTGACCACTCTAGAGGTCACAATTTTCATGGGATCTTTATGAAAGTTGGTCAGAATGTTCATCTTGATGATATCTAGGTCAAATTTGAAACTGGATCACGTGCGGTCCAAAACTAGGTCATTAGGTTAAATTATAGAAAAACCTTGTGACCTCTCTAGAGGCCATATTTTTCAGGAGATATTCATGAAAATTGGTGAGAATGTTCACCTTGATGATATTTAGGTCAAGTTCGAAACTGGGTTACGTGCGGTCAAAAACTAGGTCAGTAGCTCAAATAATATAAAAACATTGTGACCTTGCTAGAGGCCATATTTTTTAGGGATCTTCATGAAAGTTGATCTGAATGTTCGTCTTGATGATATCTAGGTCAAGTTTGAAACTGGGTCACGTGCGTTCCAAAACTAGGTCAGTAGGTCTAAAAATAGAAAAACCTTGTGACCTCTCTAGAGGCCATACTTTTCAATGGATCTTCATGAAAGTTAGTCAGAATGTTCATCTTAATGATATCTAGGTCAAGTTCGAAACTGGATCACGTGCGGTCAAAAACTAGGTCAGTAGGTCAAATAATAAAAAAAATTGTGACCTTTCTAGAGGCCATCTTTTTCATGGGATCTGTATGAAAGTTGGTCTGAATGTCGTTCTTGATGATATCTAGGTCAAGTTTGAAACTGGGTCAACTGCGGTCAAAACTAGGTCAGTAGGTCTAAAAATAGAAAAACCTTGTGACCTCTCTAGAGGCCACACTTTTGAATAGATCTTCATGAAACTTGGTCAGAATGTTCATCTTGATGATATCTAGGTCAAGTTAAAAACTGGGTTACATGCGGTCAAAAATTAGGTCAGTAGGTCAAATAATAGAAAAAACTTTGTGACCTCTCTAGAGGCCATATTTTTCATGGGATCTGTATGAAGATTGGTTTAGATGTTCATCTTGATAATATCTAGGTCAAGTTTGAAACTAGGTCAGCTGCGGTCAAAAACTAGGTCTGTAGATAAAAAAATAGAAAAACCTTTTGACCTCTCTAGAGGCCATATTTTTCAATGGATCTTCATGAAAATTGGTCTGAATGTCCATCTTGATGATATCTATGTAAAGGTCGAAACTGGGTTACGTGCGTTAAAAAGCAAGGTCATTAGGTTAAATTATAGAAAAACCTTGTGACCTCTCTAGAGGCCATATTTCTCAAGAGATCTTCATGAAAATTGGTGAGAATGTTCAACTTGATGATATTTAGGTCAAGTTTGAAACTGGGTTACGTGCTTTTAAAAAGTAGGTCATTAGGTCAAATAATAGAAAAACCTTGTGACCTCTCTAGAGGCCATATTTCTCAATGGATCTTCATGAACATTGGTCAGAATTTGTATCTTGATGATATCTAGGTCAAGTTCAAAACTGGGTCACATGAGCTCAAAAACTAGGTCACTATATCAAATAATAGAAAAAAACTATGTCATACTCAGTTTAAAACTGTGTCACGTGGGGACAGGTGAGCGATTCAGGACCATCATGGTCCTCTTGTTTTATTTAGTCGGAACATGAAATCATTCCTAAAGGACTTCATATGCTGAATTAGCGGTCAGAGAAAACAAAAATCCAACGATAACAACAAGGAAGATAGGAAGAGAATGTGAAGAAAAGTCCCTATATGTGAACACTACACTGTGATTGGTGCAAACCTTGTTTTACTAATTTATAAAAAAAATTGAAATAAAGATACGTACTGACTTAAATATGAGTTTTCCTTGTAATCTTTAAAATCTGTGACAAACATCTATAGTTTGTAGTTTGTCGTTTGAAACAGAATCATTGTCATACAACGACATCGAAAAAAAAACATAATGCTGTGTCTTTTAAGCTGAAACAGGGTTAAACAAGTAAACATACTATGTACCCGGATAATCCTAACTCTGTTCAGCGACCCTAACTCAGTGCCAACATGGCTGACAGAAAGACGATGTATGTAGTTAATTTCCCTGTCTTTTTTCATGTTTTTATGTTAGTATGCAGTGTTAGCGTAAAACTTTTGATAGCCATAATATCCTGTATAGATAACATGTTTTGTGTACTATATATTTCAATCCACAAGTCACATTATGTGGCTGGAATTTTTTAAAATGTAATCAAAGAAGTGTTTTATGATTCTAATTGTTTTAAAGTACCTGAAATTGCAATAAGACCTTACTTATCAACTGTACTAGTTCAATAAACATCTCTTAGACAATGTTTAACAGTATCAAAGTTTGAAATTCATTTTTATAGCTTAAAAACTGTATTGATTATGAGGTGGGTTTAGTTTTGCGGATAATTCCTGACTGGTATAGGAAACAATGCTGGATAAATACGAACTTAGAATGGATAAACACCTAACCAAACGAAAACATAGCTGTTCGTCTGTGCTTTATGTATGAACTATAGATGCTCGAAGTTCTTTGACCCACCCTGCCCTGCAGGGATGTGGGATTCCTATATCCAACTTGTCCAACTCGTGATTTTTTTGTCATTCTGTGTGTCCGCGGACAAGCAGAATTTTTCTCATATAAAATGAGAAAACAAACAAATATCATTTAGATTGTGTGTTGCTTCAAGTGTATGGAGGTGATAAAGATAATTTAATGTATGAAATCCGGGATGTACTTGCTGAGAGTCTCTCGATTGCTGCAGTTTCAGAAAAAAAGCATGCATCTGCGTCTTTAAGCGTCACTTTCCATGATCTGATTGGTTCTTTCGCTAGGTCTTGCGCACACTGTAACTCAGTGACTATGATAAAAAAAAATCAGAAACGTTAACAACTTAAAAAAGTATTTCGACAAGTTTGTTAGTAGAATTCCAACTGCTGAGACAATAAGTCACTGTCAAAGGATTAATGGGAGCCAGTAGTCAGCCAATGAAAAGCAAAAGCACACAGAGATCGCAAGTATGACTAAAAACAAGTCGGAACGTTTTAAGAGTCTTTCTCGGAATTCATCTGGCTTTGTACCATTGCATGGACAGTGTTTTGGGCATGACATCAAAAGATCACGAACCCTGCTTGTGCGGTTTCAGACTTTTATAAACTTTAAAAGGCGAATATTTTAACAGCTTATTTTTACCACAGTTACTGTGATATGCTTTTCTTTTCATTGTCCTAAATAAAGAACTCTCCAGTCTATTTGCAGTTTCATGAAGGTTTAATATGACAAATCCGAGCGAGTGTAATTTGACTATGGACAAGTGGATTTTTAAGTGTCCTTGGACAAGTGAAAAATGCGTGGATTCCCCCCCCCCTTCCCTGTCAGTCCATGATCACCTCTTCCCCTCCCCCACTCCTCTCACACACACACTTTCTTTCCCTACTTACCGTCTGAAAAATATCATAATTACTTAATAATTAATCATAAATCTAACCCCATTTAAACAATATCAAAATATTCCATTAGCACCTCTTTAAAATATCTTACACTATAAGATATACAAGATTTGAAACAAACGCAATTCTTCTGAAACAGTGTGAGAGAGAGACAGAGGGAGTTGGAGGGAGAGAAGGTTGGGGGTTACAGAACTTCGAACATCGGTGGTATTAAATAATTTCTTATATAATTATATAATAATTTTGACTTTTATATTGAATTATTTTCGAGGGTTTATCCAGATTTTTGCAAACATTGCTATTTGCATAATATTAAAATAATGAAAAAATATTCGACTGTAGTGGGCATACATATAACATCTTGTAAAATTAATGACAAAGTTTGAAAACAATACCGCTTATAAAGTAAAGTAATGTTTACAATAATCAGACCATGTACATGTCAACTCATTCATTTCTATAGAATACTAGTCAGTTAGGTGTTTATCCTTCCCGCGATTTCGTGTAAGTTAGGTTTTTATCCATTCCTCATGTAAACTGAGTTCGGTTTTTATCAACTCGAAGTTAGGTTTTTATCCCTTTTCTCGCTGTCAGTACATTTGAACATGTATTGTGTCAACATGTAGTGGGTTAACAACATAGTGTAAACGGGCCTATAAAGCAATATATTTTTGCTTTCAAACAATAAAATAATAGAGGCATCAAAAGCATATAAGTATTTTTTAAGATTTTTTGTAAAAATGTTCAGTGAAAAGTTTGCCTTGTTCGTCGGTATTTCACCTGAAAACACAATGGTTGATATATTTAACATGCTACATTTTGAAATAGATATACACTTAATCAATGGAGACAGATATAACAACCGAAAAATTCCTTTATACATCGAAATTACACAGAAAACATAGCTGTATCGGCTTTACATCCGCCATGTTGGCACTGAGTTAGGGTCGCTGAACAGAGTTAAAATTATACGGGTACATAGTGTGGTAAATGTCCAACGTAAAAAATCCGTCTGTTCATTTTCATGTAAGTATGGAAAGGCTAAATGGTCAAAAAATGTGCGTTTGAAATAATGTCCATAAATTATCTTGCACCAGTTCTCTCTCAGACGGAAAATTTGTAGGTAAAACACACAAGATACCTCACTTCTTGAGCGATCCTCATTAAAGTTACATGTAAACAGAAAGTAAAGATATCAGTTATGTTCGATAAAAACAGAATTTTTGCCTGTTTTCACATTTCACATTATTAAAACCTAAGACGCCACATTTCTTGAAGTGTCCTCATTTAACTTACACAGACAATTAGTGGCGACGAGATCTCTTAAGGAGGTAGGTTACCTTCATATTTGTATGTGCGCATGTCCAACCGGACGCTAACGTGGCGATTTACGACGACGTTTACGACAAACTAAATGTGTTTGTATATTCATTCTTCGTAAAACAAATCATGAACCTGTCTTCGATCTGATGCTTTATGGTTTAATAATGCATAAATAATGAATAAATTGCCGCAGAAACCCTTCAAAACAATGTTGCCTTAAAATGACGTCATTGGCGTCATGACGTTACGTGTGAGTTACCGCGCAAAAATAATAGCTTTTATCTTGAAAGTAGGTAATTCTGTGCATTTTCTTTATTTTAACTATTTTCAAATAACCATTATTTGCTGAAACATTTTATGAGTCTTTTGCTCTGAATAATAATTAAATTTTTGCTTCTTTTATGTAGTTATATTGAAATGTTATGCGGAATGTTAGAAAATGGATGATGGTAACCAATGTTATTTGGAATATAGTTTGGTGAAAGGTTACTTGTTACGGCCATTTTCAAATAAAAAACTAGCAGTTTGATTTGTAATACCTATTTTTCAGTTTCCGTTGATAATTTGTTACTTAATATATACTAAAACTAAGATCTAAAATTGTTCAAATTTCAGTAGAAAATTGTGGTTTCTTAAATTGAATTGATGTTACCATGGAAACGAAGCCCGTGACCTATGTATCTAAATGTAAAATTCAAAAGCGTTGGCACTGGTCTATTTAAAGAACACAACTTCGGCTTTTTATTTTCATTTCAACAATATCCATGAGAATAATAGCAGCATGCTAAATGATTTTTCCATGAAAAAATACCAGACGAGGGGTACTGCTGTAAGTATTCTAAGCTGTGAAATGTAAATAACACGAAAATATAACTTACGTTAGAAATAATATTTTTTAAAGCAACATTAACTAGAAAGATAATCTTATTCAATATTTTTTATAAGACATTACGACAAAAAGCAAAATATAAGCTATTTTAAACATCTCTGTTGTCATGGTTACTTTAAACTTTAAGAAAAATAGGGTACCGTGTAAAGTGTTTGTTATTTTGCTAATAATATTACCCAAATATTCCATGTTGGTCATTAACAGAATGGCACTGAAGCCGTCGAAAACCCCCATTTTTATACATAGTTGTTTAGAAATGAGAGAAAATGCGTTACCATGGAAACACGAGCCCCGCGACATATGCATTTTAAGCTTATATTAGAAAGCTAACGTGCATACTAGTAAAATAATCAATTATGCAGACTTCTACGGATATCAATGAAACTAAAATACACTGAAAAGTGTTAAATATCCGTATTTTCCTTCTTCTTTCAATATGAAATACCTTTGGAGGGTCATGTTCTTCAAACCTGGATAGAAATTGAACTTTAAGGGACAGAGACAAACGAAATTGAGATTGTAGCAGTTAAAACTTCATATTACATGAAATACAAAAAATGCTGCGGTTCAACTAATTTGATTTACCTGGTAACAAGGTAACCTACCTCCTTAACATTTGAGAAGACTCATTAAATCACACATATTTAGCACATCATCAACAACATTTTTCGAGTCACTTTGAAGAAACTTCAATTGTCGCAACACTAATTGAGCAATATTTACGCAACTTACATTACCAGAATACAGCAACATCCATATTTAGCATGATTTCTATAGTAATACTAAATCAGTCGAAACTGTCAAATTTTACTTTGTAAACGCACTACAGGCAACACTTCTTCAGCAATCTACATACACTTATAACGAACATATAAAACCACAATATCCAGATTCAGTTGATGTTTGACAAGATTACTCAAGTATCACAACAGGTATTGCCCTTTAATTAATATGACGTAAAAATATACATTGTTTACGCTTTAGAAAACTTGTCAGACAGTTGGTCTTTAATAAGTAATCGAATTCAAGTACCTACGGTCAAACACTAGCGTGATATATCAGTTTCTATAACAATCCTCTTAACACTCGCATGATAACATTCTCTACCTTGTCTGCACTAAATCTGGTTAGAATGTTTACCTTTATGAAAGCAGTATATATTCTTAAATTAGGGTTCAGTTGTGGTACAAGCATAACAAAATTTCGTAAACCTGGCCAAAATATTTTTTTACACACTCTGTCAATTTTAAAACTCTGTCTGGAGTAAACAACTACATGTATGTCATTTCGTACAATAATTTTTCACTCACTAGATGCCATATATGCTATCTGTCATGCATGAACCCTTTGCACAATGGTAGTCTTCATATATGCTAGGCCACGTTTGATGTAATGTTCTTTATCATGATTATACATTGTATTGCAGTAGTCTGGTCAGAATGTTTGCCTTTATGAAATCGGTAAGGGGTAAGGCGTGGTTCAAGCATAGTTAAATTTCATAAACCTGGTCAAAATATTTTGTCTTTAAACACCTGTGAATGTGAAGACTTTGTATCAAGTAAACAACTGTGTCATTTGGTTCTCTCATTTTTAACTCACCAGAATATATGATATCTGTCATGCATGGATTACTGCACTGTGTTGAGTATGACGCGACCAGGGTACGAACCGATGGCCATCCGCACTCGAAGCACAATGCTTGTCTTTATAAATGCTAGGCCACGTTTGATGTAATGTCCTTTTTTATCAAAATATTTTGTAATGCAACCCTTAGAATGTTTTGTATTACTCAGGTGAACGAAACCAGGCCGCTGCACTCCACTTGTTGTTTTTGATTATGTCCTTGAATAACTTAATTCTTGGGGTAAAATCTATCACAATTGCAAATAAAATGTATATAAAGAGTTAATAGAAAATTAAGGTAGTTGACAAAAGTAAAACAAACTCACCATTAAGTAGATTTAGCTCATTATCAGCATGTACTGTTTTTCAAAACAATGATATGAATATCATTTAAAAACATAGCACACAAACAGGTTTGAAAACTTGGTTTATTTTAATATTTTAAAATATTTAATTAGCGAACTTAAAATTGCCTTATATTTATTGTGGATGATTTGGAACATTTGGGTCTTTTTCTATCTTAGTGAAATCTTTTTTCATTAGTGATAGGAATTTGTTACATTTATTCTGATTGGTCGAAAAAAGTTATTTTGTTGAGGCCCGGCCTCTTTCTGATTTCCACTATTTGTCACTGTTGTAACTGATTTTGACTTAGTCACACGTTTTTGTAGTTAAAACTTTTAAACTGGTAGTAGTTTGAGCGGGAATGAACAGTACCCGGATGGAATAATTTTTATCTTAATTATTGAGTCAATATTTAACAAAATGTAGACTGGTATAGTGAATAATCATTGTAGTGGAGAACTGCAAATGTCTAGTTTGCCGGTTCGAGTAGTGAACTTAATACAAGGACATTAAGAAATTCGTTTTATAACTTTTAATTGTGGTTATATTGTGTTCCGCTAAGATGGCTGATAAGGAGCAGAGGCGCAAGGAAAGGAAAGACTATAAGAAAATGCACGAAGGCACAGTGCAAGACGCTAGCACAGACGAGCAGAGGCGCAAGAAAAGGAAAGACTATAAGAAAATGCACGAAGGCACAGTGCAAGACGATAGCACTGGCGAGCAGTTGAAAAGGACAACTTTGTTGTCCGACGGAGCGGGCTTGGTAGCAAGCGGAGAGGAAATTCCGATTAAACCGGAAGAACACGACATGACGGTAATTACCCCAGCCAGGGCCTCGGGTGATGACAGGTGCTCTCTACACGATTCTGAGAGCGACGACGATGAGATGCGAACTATAAAACAACAATTGAAGGAAGCGGAAACTGAGAAAAGACGTCTTACAATTTCAAACAGAAGGAAGACCTAAGAAAAGAACTCAAACAGAAACAGGAAGAAATCAAACAATTAAAAGGTAGGCCTGTTCTTTCTGATAAGTTACAGTATTCCAACACCGACTCCTAAAATAACTTTAGCTAGTAGAGCTAGATCTTCTGTCGCTGAATTCATTGAGAAAAGATAAAAAGCTGAAAAAGAAGGTCAGTAAACAATTGTCTCAAACGGATCTGTTGGATCCAGAACTAGATGTGTCCAATTCGGACAGTGCAAGTTCGGATACTGAGTCGTCTAGTACTTCTGCAACGGATGATGGTAGTGATAGTAACAGTAGTGATGAAGCAGAATCTGATAGTGCTTCTAAGAAAAAATCTGATAAAAATGTTAAAAAGGCAAAGAAGTCAAAATCAAAGAAAAGGAAACAATCTAGAATTAAGGCCTAGAGTTCAGATAAAGTAAAACATGCTCAAAAATACCCTCACTCTCAACTTAGATATGAGTTTGTAAGCCAAACTATTAAATTTCAAGAGCTAAACTTAAATTTATTTGTTGCTGGGGAATTAGAAATAATCTAAGATAAGCAAATTAAATCCAAAGAGCGAAAGGGTAGGCTGGAACTATTAAAAAGAATAATGTTTGTTAGTTCTACATATAGTTTTTCCATCCTTAAGTCCTACTATGTGGCAGTGTTAAGGAAAATAGAACTAGGCGAGAAAAGCTGGTCAGACAATTTTCATTACCTTGAAATTGCCATTCTTAATAACGTTAACATAAATATAAATTCAATGGGTAAAGGTAAGAGCTCATATTTACATAAATCAAAAGGGGATGAAAGTAAAGATGAAAGCCCTGTTTGGTTCTGTTCCCCATATCAAAGAAATAAATGTCCCAATAAGACAGGTCACACAGTTGTTGTAAAGGGTCAGATGAGATTTGCACAACATATTTGTGCAACTTGTTGGCAAAAAGACCACAAAAAAATTACAACAACCAGAAAGTTCTTCTGCTTGTGTACATATGACAGCATGAAGTTAGGGTTCAAATCCAGAAATTAAATATGAGGACAAAATTGAAGATTGTTTTTTACCAAAATCCTGTTATACAACACAAAAATCAGAAAATAAAGATAAACAATCAGAGAATAGGGATTCATATCAGTCAATTAATTTTAATAAAAAGGTATTCAGTAATCACACTATAAATTGTAATATTTGTGTGAATCTAAATAATAAGTTAAATTTTAGAGAAGTAGTAGATAACGTAAGAATTCATGAATTAGTTAAACAATCTGGCAGATATAATTACAATGATTGTATTTTCAGAGTAAATAGTAAAATTTATACTAATTATTTAAGGCTTATGTTGGATAATTTTGATTACAAGGATATGTTGGTATGTGATCTCATAGAATCTGGTTTTCCCATTGGTTTCACAGCAGATGAGAACAAGTTACCTTTGCCAAAACCCCTTTGGCAATACATAAATTATAAAGGTGCTGAGGAGTTTTCTTCGCATATCAAAAATTATTTGGTGAAAGAAAGGAATGAAAAAGCAATTATTGGTCCATTTAAATCTAATCCTTTTAGTAGTAATTTATTAATTTCACCTTTGAATACTGTCCCTAAGAGAGAAATTAACGATAGACGGGTAATTTTGGACCTTAGCAGTGCTACTCAGTGTGCTGTCAATAGTTTCATAGATAAAGATACATATCTAGGAGAGACAGTTTCATTAATTTTCCCGAAAATTGATGATTTTGTTCAACTTATTCTTGCTAAAGGTCAATACTGTTACTTATTTAAAAATATTTATCAAGAGCTTACAGGCAAATAAATATTTGTCCATCAAATTAGAATCTAGTAGCTTACATTTGGAAGAAGCATATATTTTGTGATGTAGTGTTGTCAATGGGACTAAGGAGTGCCGCTCAGATTTGTCAGAGGGTCACACAATGCAATAGCATTTATTCTTTTTAGTTTAGGTAGCTCTGTTTTGAATTATTTAGATGTTTCAGCAGGAGTAGAAAAAAGAGAAAAGGCACAGTTTGCCTATCTCACTTTAGGATAGGTATTGGCAAGATCTGGATTACAAGAATCTGTTAATAAAAGTTGTCCCCCTTGTCAAATTATGCCATTTTAGGTGTTCTTTTTAATACAGTCAAAATGACAATGGAGATTACACCTGAAATGTTAAAGGAAATTACAGAATTAATTAAAAATTGGTTAAATAAGGATACAGCAACTTTAAAGTGTGTACAACGTTTATTGGGTAAATTAAATTTTGTGGGAGCTTGTGTTAAACGCAGTCGAATCTTTGTAAGTAGGTTACTGAACTGGTTAAGGGAGCTGTATGAAAATGATAGCTTATTACAACCACACATTTCCTCTGAAGTACAAAAGGATTTGTTGTGGTGGAACGAACTTCTTCCATTATATAATGGGGTTTCATTAATGTCATTGGGTAATTGGTCAGAACCAGATCAAATTTTTTCCTCAGATTCATGCTTAGAGAGTTGTGGTGGTTATTGGGAAGGTTATTACTTCCATGTTCAATTCCCTGTCCATATTCTAAACAAAAAATTACATATAGGGGCATTAGAGATGTTATCTTTAGTAGTATGTTTGCACTTGTTGGGAACAAACTTCAAATATCGTCGTACTGTTGTGTTATGCGACAATTTGTCTGTTTGTATTGCATTGAATACAGGAAAGGCTAGATGTCCCTTTTTACAATCCTGTCTCCGAGAAATATGTTTTATAGCCGCAATTAATGAATTTGAGATACGTGCTCAACATATCATTACTAATGATAACAGAATAGCTGATTGTCTGTCAAGGTGGCATAAGAATGACAGTTATCAAAAACAGTTTTTTACAATAGTAAAGGACAGAAATATTACAGAATGTACTGTTGCTGATAGTGATTTTGAATTTAGAAATAATTGGTAAATTATTTGTTTCCTTGCAGAGTCACAAATTAAGACCTTAAAAGCTGATCTTTCAAAGTCTAACAGAATGGCATATGCAGATGGATCCAGGAGAAATTTACATATTCAGTGGAAATCTTTTCTGCTATTTTGCACTTATTTCAAATTCTGTGCTTTGCCAGCAGATACAGAGACTTTGCAGCTATATGCTCAATTTTTGAGTAGTACATTTAAATCTGTAGAATCAATTAAAAACTACACCAGTGGAGTTAAAACCATGCATTTACTGTTAGGTGCAAAAATTGAGCACATCAATAACTTTTTATTAAATCTATTTTTAAAGGGCATGTCAAAAACAAAACTTCATATGGTTAGACAAGCACATCCAATGACTGTAAGTCTTTTATTGAAAATATATTGGGCATTAGATTTTTCTTCCCCAGATGATAATACATTTTGGTGTCTTTTTTATTTGCCTTTTTTCTATTAGCTAGAAAATCTAATTTAGTTCCCACAACCAGAAAATATTTACTTAATCCTAAATTTTTATTAAGTAAGAATATAAGAGTTACCTCCACTGGTCTTTTAATTACCATGAATTGGACAAAAACAATTCAAAAAGGTGAAGGACTGCTTCTAGTACCTTTAACATGTATAAATGGTTCACCTTTATCTCCTGTGACAGCTTATCATAGAATGATTGGTTATATTCCTAGATCAATGTCCTCCCCATTATTTATTTTGAAATCAGGAAAACCGGGTTTTTATCGAAAAAAATAGGTTTTGACCCTTCTCATTTTTCAACGCACTCTTTTAGAAGAGGTGTGGCTACTTTGGCCTTTCAGCTGAATCTACCAGCTGACATCATACAGTTACTAGGAGATTGGAAGTCAGATGCTTATAAAAAATACCTTCATTTTTCACTTACAGATAAAATAAATGTGTCAAAATACATTTCTCGTAAAATTCAGAGTGAGGAGTATGAGCATGGTAATCTGTAATATATATGCATTTCCACTACCGTCCATGAACAGGCTCAATAAAACCGAGCCTGCAACATTTTCGTTTTTGCCGTGTTGAGCGACCTGTGAAGTTTCCACTTTTCTCTATTTTAATATTTCATGGCTAATTATCTTCTATCTTAAAAGGAGAAGATAACCTGTTTACAGTTGGACGAGAAGACCTTCTGGACAGGTGTATTTGTCGCTGATCATGTCATATAACTTCATATTTACATTTCATTCATTTCAAATATTAGTATGTTATTGTATTTTAACTTAAAATTTTCAAATATAAAGAAAACAAATGTGGGGGGATTTTTTCAAAAATCATATCGTTTTTCAAAAAAAGGGGAGATTACCTTTTACAGGGGGAGAGCAACCTTCTGACAGGTTTTTTGAAACTGACCTCATTCATATAACCTCATATTTGTACCCCAGACATTTCTTGGGTTTTGTAGTAAAAAAAGGGTTAAAAAAAATGGAATTTAAAATATTTGGGAGCTAAGCATGAAAACCAAATTTGAGATTATATTATGACAGTGAGATAAACTAGGAAAATGTGTGTTAAATTTACCTCAGGATGATCATAAAAAAGGGTAAATTATTAACTGGGGGTGACACAAACAATAATAAACTGAATTAAATTACGGGATGATCAAATTTAAGTTAATTTTTTAATAGAAAAAAATTGTTTTGTGTATTTTTTAAAAATTTTAAAATTTTCTCGAATTTGATAAATTTTTAATTTTTAAATTATTCTAAGTCAAAAAGGGGGACATAATTCAGTCAAAATGTTTGAAGAGTTGCCTCCTCCTTTTTTACACACGGGGGTCATGAGGTAAAAAAGTATGCAAAATATGAAAACCAACCTAAATGGACTTTGAAATTTTTTGGGGGGGTACGCAACTTTAACTTTAAATTTCTAATCGAAAAGGGCCATAATTCAGTAAAAAAAGCTTGATAGATTTCCCTCCTCCTTTTTTACAACGGGGCATGGGGGAAACAATATGCAAAATAGGAAACACTATCTCAATGACTTTGAAAATATTTGGGTGGTACCAAATTTTAACATTTATTCTAAGTCAAAAAGGGGGCCACAATTCAGTCAAATGCTTGATAAGTTGCCCTCCTTTTTACAACTGGGTCAAGGGTAAACAAAGGGCAAAATAGAAAGCAATACCAAGGGACTTTGAAAATATTTGGGTGGACGCAACTTTAACATTTTTTTCAAGTCGAAAAGGGGGCCATAATTCAGTCAAAATGTTGTAATTTGCCCCTCCTTTTACAGACGGGGTCATAAGTAAAGAAGCATGCAAAATATGAAAGCACACTCAATGGACTTTGAAAATTTTTGGGGGGGTAAGCAAACTTTAACATTTGTGTGACGCTCACGCTCACGCCGACGCCGGGGCGAGTAGGATTTAGCTCCCCTATTTTTCGAATAGTCGAGCTAAAAATAAAATCTGCATGTATTGATTCATTTCAAAGAAATGTGACTGGTGATATTGGACATTTGGCATTTGTTCTATTTAGATGTTTTAATTATAAACAACTACACAGTAGAGCACACATTTAATATCTTTATGTAGGGAGTCACATATTCTTTGTTTTATGGACATATAAATGCTTACCTTTTAATTTGCCTTCCTAATGCTTGTTTCCTTTTTATTTCATGTTTTTTGCATGTTTTAAAAATTTTCATTTTTTTCATTTCATTTTGTCTCGTAGCTTATAAAAGCTTCATTTTCGCTTGCTTAATTTTTGCTTTTTTTGGCTGAAATTTTTGGGGGCGGTTTATTGAATATTCATTAAAAATTCAGGATGATCGAGTTTGTTAAGTTCTTTAACTACGGACATTGATTTATGGCATTAAATTTATATTTATTACTCAGGGGTTTTTTTATTCTCAGGGAAAGGGGAGATAATTAAATTCATTTTTGCAACAAATTAACGCATTCAAGACTTAAATCAAACAAATTTTAAAATTACCTGACAATTTGGGTTCAAAAAGAGGGGAAAAAAACAGCATTTAGACTAGATCTATAAGCTTTTATTCTTCATGGTGTATAGAACATTAAAGCATTTTATTTTGAAAAATTTTTTGACAATGTAGGCTATTTGTTTTTTATTTTAAATCTGAATTACTTTTTTAATTTAAGAAATACTGCATAGAAAATCATGTTTTAAACGTTATTAATACATGAAATGATGTTATACCTCCTCTGAATCATTGAATTATTCTGGCTATATATAACCGATTTTGAGTACATATTAATTTAGGTAAAACGATTCTGATATGCCCTTAATCTAAAACAGTAAATAACATAATTATAGTAGTGCTCTTTCTTGGTCGCGACAAAAACATTGACGTCATCGCACGTTAACGTGACGTCACTTTAGCGTAAGAATGTTTAATAGAAACAAGTATATTTGAAATTTAAATGAATGTTGATACTGAGTACGTGATAAGCATTATTACACTGGATAATGATCTGATCACAGTTTCCTACTTAAACAATAAAAAGTAAATAATGAGAAGTAAGTTTTAGAATTCATAAAAAAATTTTTTTATTATTTTTGCATGGAAAATTTTTTAGTAATTCCTATTCCGAAAAAAATTACGTATAGTGCACAAATAGATCGGCTGTCCCTTTAAAATGTGAATATTGATGGGGGTTTTTAAACTTCCTTTGCAACTCAGAGGCTGAGCAGAAAAATGTTTTCTAGGGACTATAACCACAATTTACTCTTTTGATGTGTATTGTTTCTTTCGCTTTTTTAAAATATATCCCTCCCCCTTTGTTTTGACATATTTTGTAAACGTCATGTTTCAAACGTTATCGTTACATTATTTTTAGCAAATTGAAAGCAATCCCGTCAAAACACATTTATCGTCATCAAACCGATATGCAGTTATTTTTGTTTTCGAATATTATGGCACATTTTGTCGAAAATAAAATGAACAAGAATGGACTGAACGTTCCAATACTTTGGGAATAGAGAAAAACAAGCACCTGTAATTCATCAAATCAATAAAAAAATTGCGGGAAAGCACCCCAAATATTGAAGAATATTTTGAAACTGGAACTATAAGGGATTGGGTCAAAAGGACCCATGTATAAAAATTTGTTTGTTCTGACCAATCTGACCCCATTTGCCCTTTTAATCCTGGGTCCGGATGGTCCCCGGGAAATTTAAAATCCCAGTTTTAAACCCCAGAAAAAAACCTCTGATTTAACAAAGATGATTTAATAAAGATGTTTTAAAAATAAAGAAAACATATTCTTTATTTAAAAATAGTTTCCACTTAAAATTTTTTAAAAAATTTTTTTAAACACTACCCCCGGGGGGTTATTTACAAATCTATCCCCCTTTAATAATTGAAATTAAAAAAAAAAAAATATCCCCCTTTGTAACGAAATTCATAAAAATTTTTTTAATTTAAATATTGGAAGAATAAAATTACTTAGGATTGTTATTATTTAAAAACAAAAAGAAATTTGAAAAAAATTATAACACATGAAAAACAAAATTATGAAAATTTTCAAAACCTAACACTTTTATAAAAAGAATATACACTATATAAAACCGGGTTTAAAAACTTTTATCATTGAGCCGTTTTTGTGTTACCTTAGTTCCTAAAAATAGCGTTTACATTGTAAACGTTTCTAAAAAAAATTTAAAAAAAAAATAGGCTTTTTACTTTGAAACTTTACAAAAAATAACGTTTACATTGTAAACGTTACTAAAAATAAATTTTACTAAAAAAGGGCTTTTAATTTGTAAACTTTATAAAAATAGCCCGTTTACTTGAAACGTTACTAAAAAAAATTTTACTAAAAATAACTTTTACTTTGTAAACGTTACTAAAAATAAATATTACTAAAAATAGGTGTTTACATTCAAACTTACTAAAAATAGACTTTTACTTTGAAACGTTACTAAAAATAGGCGTTTACATTGAAAAACTTTTACTAAAAATAAATGTTAAAAAAAATAAAACTTTTACTTGAAACGTTACTAAAAATAAAGTAACAAAAAAAAAGGCGTTACATTGTAAACTTACTAAAAATAGACGTTTACATTGTAAACTTCTAAAAATAGACTTTTTACATTGTAAACGTTCTAAAAAATAAATGTTACAAAAAAAGGGCTTTCAATGAAAACGTTACAAAAAATAACGTTTCATTGTAAACGTTACAAAAATAGATTTACTTTTTACACATAATTAATCCAAAGTTTTAATTAAAGTTTTAACTTAAAAATTTTGTTTAAAAATTCAGCTTTAAATATATTTTCTCCATATTGAATCGATTAACTTCCTTCATAAGCGAAAAATTTTACTTCTGTGATGCTAATCGTTATAAGGATGAATATAAAACCCTTGCCCCCTTGTTTAAAAAAATCAAAATTTTTTTCTTATAAATAGATTTTAACTGATCATGTCATAGCCCCAGCTGCTATATTTACAGTTTTGATAATTGACTAAAAAATTAATCTATCATATTCCCCACCTAAAATAAAATGGATATGGGCTTTTAGTCGGTTTATAGGGTCGCCTATAGGGCTCAAAACCTTAATAAAATCTAATATTTATTATAAAATTTCCGGGTTTTTTCGACCAAAAAACACACCTCTCAAAAGCACACTGGTACAGCTATTTTATTTTTTTGGTTTTTTTTGTATAAAAATCTTTATAACTACAAAACCATTTTTTAATTAAAATATTTTATAAGTTCAGACCGATCAATTTTCATATGTGAATATATCCAGGCCCCATGACGGTTAAAATACTTTTTCATTTTATGGAATCAAAAAAACGTTATTATAGTATTCGAAAGAAACACCATGTCCCACTTCCTCAAACCTTCTCTATTTTCCTGCTTTTTTTTTTAATTGAAAAAATTATTTCGCAAATCATCAAGTCTTTTTTGTTGTAGCAACTCAGAAGCGATAAATTGTCACTTTATTCTTTGTTCTAGCTAATTTTTTTCTTTTTTTTAAGAAAACTTTTTTTATTTTGAAATTTCTTGGTATTATAAAATTCTTAAACTTTTAGCATTACTGCTTTATATTAGCAGAAATTTACTTGGGTATTGCATGATTATTCTCCTTTTTTTATCGATATTTTAACTACAAGTCAAGATCAGTTATTATTTTTTATTTCATCTTTAATTTTATCTTTAAAATTTTATCTTTTAAATTCATTAATATTTTTTTGAAAAAACCCTTTAAATTTGTACTTAATTCCCGTACTTTAAATTTGTGGCGTGTGAAAACGAATAATCAAGTTAAAAAGTTGTTTCTTAAAATTTTTCTAGCTGTTCATTAATTGGAAATTTGTTTTTATATTACGGGATTTTTCTCCTTGTTTAACTGATTTTTCAACACAAACCCATTCATTTTTATTTTTTTTTCAACTTAGCTTTAAAATTCATTAATATCTTCTTGTAATTTTTTGTAATTTTACTTAATTGCATACTTTAAATTGGGGCTGGCAACAATACTAATCCAATTTCGAATTTGTTTTTAAAGTCTCATTTTAGAATTAACCCCTTTTTTAAGGGTTTTAACTAATGGCGTCTTTCACACCTCTTTTTGAAGCGCCTTTTCCATTCAATTTATATTCTGAAATTTTTTTTTAAAAAATTTCTAATAAATCTTTTATGCTTATTTTCGTTCAGTATTTAGTTTATTTTTTTTCGTCTGATTCAAACTGAACAATTTTGTAACTTTTCTCAGTTAAATAATCTTGTTTTAGTTCTTCATGTTTAATCATACTATCTTTTAATTCTTAAATTTGACGTAAACTTTTAAAAAATTGGGTTCTAAATACTTTTTTTTTTTATCATCTGCAAATCAGTTTTTCCTTCAATTTCTTTAATAAATCAACCTTTTTTAATTTTCTTTTCTTCTTTTCCCTTGTAAGAACTTTTAAAAAAAATTCTTTTTAAAATTCTTGAATTTCAAATTTTTTTTACTTCTTTTTCTTAATGTCTTTTTATATATCATCTATTACCTTAACTTTTTTAAACAAAAACGTTTTGAAACTCATCTTGGGGTTTATCGGATCCCTGGGTTTATAAGGGGTTATTACCTCCCATATCTAATGCTTTTTTTTCATTGTTTTAAACAAGTTCCTTTTTCTATGAAGATACGTTTCCATTCCTTTTAATTTTTTTGTATTTTTTTTTAGTACATAATCACTTAAATAAATATCAAATTAAAATTTTAAAATTTATACTGCCGGGGTTCACTTTTTTTGTTCTATATTTTTAAAAACCCCCATTAAATAATTATTAAAATTTATTACCAGAAAATTTTTTTTCAAAAAAATTTCCTTGTTTGTAAATAAAAAAATATTTTTTGATTTGTTGCATTAGCAAAAGATTTGGGGTTAATATTTTTGTTCTTACAAATCATACATTTTCTCGTTACCTGACTTTAAAAATAAAATAAAGTGAACATTAATTCGGATTTTTTTGGTGTTTTATAAAAACTGGCTTAAATAAATAACACAACTTTTTTTGTGACGTCCTTGAATAAAGTATTTTGTTATTTCATTTTAAAACCTTTTTACTTCCATACAAAATCATAAAAATTTTTCTACTTTTTTGTTTTTCTGATTAAAGATTCTCACAAGTTAAATTTGGGTTAGTCAGCTGAATATTCAAGTATTTCTTTTTGATCTATTTTTTAAATTTTTTTTTGAAATTGATTAATTGTTTAATTAAATCTTGATATTTAGATTGTTCTGTTTTACATATAGTATAATTTATCAAAATAATAAGGGGTTTTTTCGAAGTATATGCATTAATGTATTTTTTTTTTTTCCAGATCCAGAAACCCCACAATTAACTTTCTAAAACATGAATTGGCATAAAAGGATAACTTTGTTTAAAGTTTTTGGGTTTAATCACTTTTTGTATCAAAATTTTTGGAAATTTCCCCATTTATAAATTTTACTTTTTTACATTTTTAAAATATCTTACATTCTTACTTTTTTTACATTATCTTACTTTTTTTTAACATTATCTTATTTATTATAAATAAAATCAAACTTAATGAAAAAAATAAGAAAAAAATTACGGGCAAAAGAGAAGATCTTAGAAAAGAAATAATAAAAAAAAAATTTAAAAAGCTAAAACGAGATATGTACACTGTTTTTTAAAAAGCCATTACTGAAAAAATAAAAATCAAAAAGAACAATTATAAAGTCAGTTAAAAGCATTACCGGTTTAAGGGAAAATTTAGCGCTATTTCCAAAAAAGTATATCAAAATCTGACACAAGTATTGCTGAATTAAAAAAAGGGAATGCAAAGAATCAAAAAGCAACAACTTTAAAACCAACTTCCACACCAAAATTTGGGGGGAGATGAACCTTTTTGGAGGGGTTTCCTCAAGATAATTTAAAGAGATTAAAAATTTAAAGGAAAAAAAAAGATGGGAAAACTAAACAACTGATAACAACGAAGAACAGAAGAAAAGAGGGGGGAAAACCAAAAGAATTTGACCGAGGTTTTAAAAATAAAAAAATTTGTTTAAATCTTTTGATTAAAACAATTTGGACGCCGCAAGAAGGTTTGAATTTTTTCACACTGAATCGAAAACCCTGATAAAAAAATGACGGGAAAAATAGAGGATACAAGAAAAGGTAACAAAGAAAAAAAAAAAAAGGGGTAATGAATCGGGTGCAAAAACCCCAAAAAAAAAATCCCACAGATCTTGTTTTAAAGAAACAGGAAAGCAATTAACTAAGTCGGATAATTATAAAAAATAAGAGAAGTAATCAATGATATTCTAAAACAAGGAAAATAAGGGGAAAGGAATAAGATACATAATCCGTATAAAGTTTCACCAAGGGACATTAGGTAAAATTTTTAACTTAAATAAACTTTATAGTCAAAACAAATTAATTGCAAAGGGAAAAAAGAACTGAAAAGAAAAATTTAACACTAAAGTAGATAATGTTTTAAAATAAATTTGAAATAAAAGATATAAATAATAAAAAACTAAAATTCTTTCTAGAAAAATATTCAAAAGAATTAAAGAAAGTCGGGATTACCTATCAATAAAAAATCTATAAATTTAAAAAAGAAAAAAAAAAGGAAAAGGTTAACTTTGTCCATAATCCAAAAGAAGGGTTTAATGACTTGGAGTTAATTTGGGTTCAATTGATGCTGGAAAAAAAATGAAGAACGAAAATGAAGGGTATAGAATAATTGATGAACTTTAAAAATGAATTCCCTCTTCCCAAAACAACATGAATTTTAAAAAAAAAAATATTTTTCTTGAATTTAAATTTTTTATTTTTATTAAATGGAACAAAAAAAGTATTAAGTTCTGAAAGTGTTAAAATGATAAAAAAAATACTCCATAATTTTACAATTAGATTTAGTCGCTTTTTTTTTAGAAAAAATAAAACTTTGTTTTTGGGTTTGGGATATATTACACTATGACCTTTTCTTGGCATAATATTATGAGAAATGATAATAAAAGAATTCGTTATAAAAGGGAAGATTGGAAAAAATTTTAAAATTTTTAAAAATGTTTTTTACATTACACAGATATTAAAAATTTAAATAGGGGAAACTTTAATAAGAAATTGGTTTTTATAATTTGATAAATCAACTTGCTCCAAAAATTTTTGGAATTTGATTTAAGTATTTTTTAAAATTTTGATTTCAATTAAAAGATAATTTTTTTGTTGGGTTTTAAAAATGTCAAATTTTCATACATTCTTGGTTTTAAAAAAAAAAAATTGGAAAAAACTGAAAGGGGGCTACAAACCAAAAAAACTAACTCTGTGGTACAATTTTCATCATGGATCTTATTGAAATTCACTTGTAATGGTAATTTTCAGTGATATTATTATGCTTAAGTACTGCAGATTTTAAAAAAGCTTTTCCATTTTCAAAAGAACCCAAAAAGAGTCGGATATTCTGAAATTAAAAAATATATTATAAAATTTAATTAAAATATTTACAGATTATTTGGGAAATAATTAATTTTAATGGGGTTTAAACAAAATTTTACACAATTTTAAAAGAAATTATTTTAAAAATAAAGTTTTAAAAAATTTTTTTATGAAAAAATAAAATTTGTTTTTTTATAATGTACAGAAAGTTTTTTGACAAAAATAAAGGAAATTTAATTTTAAATTTTTTGTCAACGAAAAGAAATCAACACGGAACAGGTATCTTTACACTTTAACGAATTGTTTTTCAACGGGGTTGCATCTTCAATTAGCACACTGGAAAAAAAAACTTTGGGAAAAAGCAGAAAAAAACGCGTTAGAAAGTGGGGAAAAAAAAAGGTTGGAACAGAATTGGAAATTTTGCTGCACGAAAAAATTTTTTGAAAAATTTAAAAAAAAACCGCCCACAGTTGTAATTTAAATTTCAAGGAATTACAAAAAAGAATAAATAAAAATAATAAAAAATAATAAGGGGGAGGATTTCAATGAGAAAAAATAAATATTGTCAGGGTCGGAACTTCAGCTCACAAAAACGATAACAGATTATTTTAAAAAAATAAAAACTAAAATAAAAACAAAGTTTTAACTTTAATAAAAACAAAAAAAAAATAAAATAATAAAAAAATATACATGTTTAAACAAAACAAATTTTGAAAGAAGAATTAATTCCTATTTAATTTGATACAGCCTTAATACGTCCGGAAATAAAGTTAACAAAAAAAAAAACGGGTATCCCTTTACAATTTTTATAAAGCTCAAATTTTGATGGTTTAATGGTTTTTTTTGAAGTAAGTTTTAAATTAATAAACTTTCTAATGGGAAAATTTTTGAGGAAAAGAACAAATTGCTTTAAAAATAATGCAGCTTCATTAAAAACAATTATGTTAAACAAAAAGGGAAAAAAGTTTATGATTTTAATAATTTAATAAGGTAGTAAAGTAAAAGTTTTTTGAACATCGAAATTTGCAAAATCAACTGAACAAAAGAATTTATCTCTTTAGATACAACGCTGTTGCTGAAAGTAGGGGTTACCAAGCGAAAAAATAGTGGTTTTTGCTACTAGGGGTTATTAATCCAAGGTGTAATAGGTAAAAGCTAAAATTCCATTAAATAATTATTCATTTTTTTCAGGGTTTAAAACAAAATATCCCCAAGTCAAATTTAAATAACACTGCACTGACAGATGATGAGAATTTAAATTTTTTGAGCTAATGCTGCTGATGTTGGGAAGTAATTGTAACAAAAATTTAATTCTATGGGGTTCCATTTAATTTTCAAGAATTTGGACTTAATTTAATTTTGAAAGATTTACAAAAGCAAGATGGCATACCCACGGGGAAAGGGGACGCAATCAACTGATCACAACAAAATAAAATAACCTTTTGAATAACAGCTGGGTAACAAAAACCCCAAAATTATTTGTTTATTACAACGACCTGACAAAAAGTAATTTACAAGAACATAACCACATTTTTTGATACTTAAAAATTAAAAGCACAAATAAAAATTCACTTTGAGTCCGTCGCTTGAAGTTGGTAAGGGTTTTTTTTCCAAAACAGAATACACAATATACAAGAATAAATAGATGTAATTAATTATTATTTTAAACAAAAAAATAAAACACTGGAAGTCTTTTTTAAAAAATCAAACTTTTTTGTTTATTTGGATTTAAATTTATTTAATTTTGGGAAAATAAAAAAGAAATAATAACAAAACCTAACAATTACATTAACGCAAATTAAAAATTTCCCAGCACAATATCGTGTTTACCAATTTTATTAATAGGAAACAGTTTTAAATTTTACTATTGGAAAAGAACTTGTTATTGTTTAAATAAAATAAATAAAATTAAAAAAAAACATCAAATTTATTGAATTAAAATTAACCTAACAGATGGGCCCAAAAAAAAAATTTAGCACAACTTTTAAATAAAAAAAATTTCCCCATACTTTTTGATTAAAACAAACAATTCATGGAAACTTCCCTTATTATTTAAAAAAAACACAAAAATCAAATTAAAAACTGTTTCAAATAAGAAGGGGTTAGAAATTAAAAAAACAAAAAAAAAAAATTCCAGTCAAGTCAAAATGGGGATTTTTAGAGCTTTGGCTGGTTTTTTGAAAAACCCAATTCTTTCCAAAAGGGAGCAAAAATAGCCCAAAAATATTACCCCTCTAGCATTGCGCTTTGTCTGGGCTGGCCCCGTACTGGTGTCCGTAAGTTACTTGGGAATGTAGATTTCGGGAGCTAAGATAAAAAATATGATTCACCATATCTACACCCAATCAAAGAAAGCAATATAGGATCTGATTATTAATTAACACAAAAAAAGAAAACAAACGGTGGGTTTTTTAGTAGTTGGGTGCTAGTCTAGGGGAAACCTTTTATTTCATCTTTTTTTTTAATGGAAGGGGGCTCGATTTATCTCAAAAAACCAAGACGAATTCCAAGTAAAAAAAAAATAAAATTATAAACAAACCAATTTCTAACTTTGAAATTGAACAATGGGTAAAAACAATTAAAAATTAAAACCTTTTGGGGTTTTTTTAGTAAAATAATTACCAACTTAAAAAAAGAACGAGTGTAATTAAAAAATTTAGATGACTCTGTTGGCCGGAACACATTGGGTTTGTTAAAATAATAGAATTTGACCCATTTGGCTTTCCCCGCCCAAAAAAAGTAATTCATATATACCAAATGTAAAATACAACAATTAATATCAAAACAAAACAAGTAACTTTTTGGTTTTTTTTTTTTATTTTTCATTTAAAATTTACAGGGGTAAAGTACCGTTGTATGATTTATTGTAAAAAAATACTAAAAGTTAACAAACAAAAAAGTAAAAAAAAAAACTATTATAAATTATTTAATAAAAAAGGTTAAAACAATAGTTTAAATTTAAAAATTATTAAACTATTTTTTTATTTAACTGGGAAAATTAATAAAAGGGAATATTCAATAATAAAAACAAAAAAAAATAAAAAAGAAAACAATAGAAAAACAATTAAAAAAGAAAAACCCCCATTTTTCTTTAAAATGTTTACCGAAGATACCGATAGTGGATATTTCAATGGAAAACTGTAAATCATCCTGGTTTAGTTCAAAATGGCAATAATATAAGAATTAGTTTTAATTGCATTTTAATTATCTTTTTGATCAATTAAATTAGATAAAGGAAAGCTAATTACAACTAAAAAATAAAGAAAATTTAAATTTTTCAAATTACGAGAAAAAAAAACAAAAAAATAATCTTTTTCTATTAATTATCTAAAATTTTAAAAAAAAGATTTATTATATTAAATTTTTAAACGTTAAAAAAATTTTAGTTAAACAATTTTGTTCTTTTAAATTTTAAAAGTAAATTTTTAAAAAAAATTTAAGAATAAGCTAATGTATCAATAACCCTAAACAAGAATATTTTTACATCATAACATGATAAAAAATGTTTTATTATAACTAAATGGAAAATATGCTTATCAAACGAAAACTTTAAAGGTTGATTTATTTGGGTTAATTTAAAAAAATTCCTTGTAATTTTTTTTGAACTATTGTTTTCTTAACAACAAGTTTTTTAAAACCTTTTCATTTTTTAATATAACTTCGTTTTAATAAATAGAATCTATTTTCTTCTTAACCGACAAATTTAACAATGGGGAAAGCCCCCACTTCATCTTTAAATTTTCCAATTACTTTTTATTTTGTCGAAAAAAAATTTTGAAATTTCACATAAACACTATTATCAAATAAAAATTTGTCCTTTTAAAAATCCCAATATATTGGTTTTTTTTTTTCATAACAAATGAATCATGTCATGAATAATAATTTCAATTTCCCTCGTACTTTCCTTAATGTAATTTTAATAAAATCAACATTAAAAAAATTTTTTATAAATCTAAAATGCACATTCCAACTAAAAGTCTTTTAAAACAAAATTCTTTTATTTTATGAATTTCCCAAAAAAGGTTAGAGTTAAACACGTTTTAACTAAAAATGAAGGTTTGGGTAATATTTTTAAAAAAAGTTTTTTCATGATTAATTTAATATTAATCCTTTTGCGAAATTCTCCATCGTCTTACCGAAACAAATGTTCATTAACTAAAAAAGTCTTTTTAAATGAATTTTTTTCTTTAGATCTTTTTTTTATATTTAAAAACAATATACTTTTTTAAACCCAAGGGCTTTCGTCAAAAAATTTAAAAATTTGTGTATTTTGTTACTTTTTAAACCCCAATTGGTTTTTAAGTTTTTAAAATTTTTATAAAAGAACTACATAATTTTGTTTTTCATTAAAGTTGGAACAAATTTTTTTCATTTAAAATTTTTTTCCTATTTCAAATTCTTCTTTTAAAATTTTACTATAATTGGGAAAGCCATTCGTCTGGTATTTTAAATTTTTCAGGGGGTAAAGGGTAAATCGTTGTGGGTTTAAAAGTAATTTTTTTGATATTCAAAACACATTCAACTATAAAGTTAGTTTTTTTCCTTTTTCAATTAATTTCTTGAAATTTTTTTTCAATATAAATTTAAAGTTTCCAGAGGGTAAAGGGTTTAACAGGGCCCAAACCCTAAAAGGGTTTTTGGCTCGAGGGACATAATTATTTGTTGTCCTTTAGGGCATAACTTCATATATTTATTGTTTTTCTTTACTGACCTGTTGAAATAACTTTTCCTCCTCTCAGTCCCTTTTCATAAAAAGATACATACAATCAGTTATTAAATCTAACTTAATTCCCGTCATTTTTAACATTGCTCCCCAACTAAACAGGGCTACTAAATAATGACAAGGATCTAATTTGTGTACTCCAAACATAGTTTTCTAAAAATTTTTGAAAACATCAGCTAAAAGTAATACTCGTTTTTTAAATAGATCATGATATCTCCCCTTGTTTTAATTTTATATTTATCCAAACGTTTTTAGCATTTAAAAATTTGTTGTCAGATATGTTGTTTCAATAAAATTGAATAAAAATCTCTTTAAAAGGTATTTTTTTTTTTTTTTGAATTTTTTTTAAATGAACCAAACAATGGGTAAACCCTTTTGTTTTTAATAATCTAGTGAACCGAAGGTTTCCAGCTTCGCAAAAGTAATCAAAATTCTTGAATAAGTATTTTAAAACTGGAATTTTTACTAATTATCCAATGATTTAGACAAAACGGAATAATCAATAAAGACCAAGTCAAAATCAAAAATGCCATATATCTTTTTCCCTATTGTTAGAATAAATTGATTTCTTTTTTAATTTTCCCCTTTGTTCATAAAAATGACCCTTTTAACCTCTTTAAAAAATAAAAAATAAAGGAATTTTTGTGTGTTAGTCAAAATTAAATTACATTTTGAGTGACACTTTCCCCAATTTTCCGTTTTGACAAAGAACCCGGGCAGGATTTTCATTTTCCTTTTTATCTTTTTTACAGATATGACAAAACTTTTGTTTTTTAAATTCACTTTCATCTTTTTTTTGACTCTATTCTTGTTAAAATTTTTAAATATTTTTTTTACAATTTCCTCTTCCTCAACATTTTTCAAAAAACTTAAAATGCATTAGGGCCTCATAAATCCCGGGGTTTGGGTTTTGTAAAATTTATCGTCAAAACAACAAACAACTTATAGCCGACCACAATCATATTTTTGATATGCCAGTAAAAAGAAGATTCATTATGGTTTAAAATATTTTAAAATTTTTAGTTTTTGATTCAAAATCAGCAAAATACAAAAAGGACTGCTAAACCTTTTATAATTTTTAAAATTTTACTTTTCTTCCCTCTTTTGGCATTTTTTCACCTTGGGTACCATTAATACTAAACGTTTGGTAGTTTCATTTAAAATTCTTTCTTTTATAAAAAGTTGCAGGGAAATCTACAAAAAAATTTTTTTTTTTGTATTTTTTGTTTTGTTATTTATTAATCATTAAAATCTTTTTTTCCAAACATAATGTTGACTGGTCCTGGTATTTTCAGCCATCATCAGTTATTTTTTTTTAGTAATTAATAACATATCACATGTTCTTCGTATTGAATTTTTGATAGTACAAGGATAAATCTATTTTCCATAACCAAAAATATTTAAAGATATTTCATTTAAAACTTTATTTTAGGGATTTTTTTAATGTTACAATATTTAATTCCAGTATAATCAAGATCGTTTTTTTATGGTTTTTTTAATTTTAAACTCTTTTAAATGTTTTTGTTAAAGGGAAATTTGTAAGCAAATACACCATCTAAAACATTTATTTTCATCATTCTTTTATTTATCAATCCTTTTTGGTTTTTTTTTGGGGGGGTTTTGGTAATTTTTAAAAAAACTTGAAGCAGCCCCTGGGCTATACTTATTCATTTATATAAAGAATCAACTGCTCTATTCTCCAGCCACTTCCCCTCAGAAATCCAAAAAACCAATTCTATTTTTTTTTCATCAAAAGCTTGATGAAAGTTTTTTTTATTTCATTTGTTTTAAAAATTTCTAAAGCCTTTGATTGAAAAAAGCTGATTTATATATTTTACATTTTTATCCATTTTTGCAAAAATTTTTTTTAAAAAAACGTTATTTTATACCCTTTTTAAAATTTTAATTCAGATTTAATATTTCATAAATCTTTTTAAATTAAATAAATTATTCTTTTGGATCTTGTCTATATGTAATTTTAATTTTTAAATTTCTTATAATATGTTTTTTTTAGATCTCTCGTTTTTATCTATATATTATATTTAGAAAATAAAATTCGTTAAACAAAAAAGGATAAAAAAATATTAAAAAAAATAAAAATAAATAAAGTTTTAAAATTTTCTTTAAGAAGAATTAAAAAATTTAAACTTAATCTTTTTCCATTTTTTTGATATTCCAATTTTACTCGTTTTCTCCTTTGCAGCTCAGTTAATAACCCCGAAAATACCAAATCTTTAGACTTGCAAATTGCTTTTATATGTTTTTTCCATTATATCACAGTCGGGTTTCAATAACTTTTTTTGGGTTGTTTCGAATATTATTTGGTCTGGACAACACATAATCTTTCGCATTTTTCTTCCCTTTGTTAATAGACAACCACAGTTTCCCTCAAATAAATTATTTTTTAAAAAAATAAAGGGTCTATAACATTTTGTAATTTAAAATGACAAATTTTTTTTTTTCATCGCTAACTATTTTTATCAAGTTTTGATTTAATAAAATTTTTCTTTTTAAACTTTTTTATAGAATTTTTATCTGGATTCATTATTTCCCAAGTGCTGATAAATTTTTTTTATAACCTTCTTCTACCTTTCTATTAACCCATAATAATAACTTATAGAAAAAAACTTTTAAAAAAAAAAACCTAAAAATTATATTATTTGAGAAATTTTGTTTATATTTTTTTATTCTTTTTAATAAATTTTAAAGTCATTTTTCTAAATTTTTATCAACTGTTAAAATTTAATACCCTTCTTTAGACATTCGTTTAACCTTTTTCGTGTAATTTGTGTAGTTTTTTCTAAAAAAACTAAACCAACTTTTTTTTCTTCCCTTCTGTTTCTTTTTAAGTCTTTTAAAACATATTTTTGGGTCGGTTTTTAAAATAAAAAAATCCTCAATTGGGTTTTTTTCCCTATGGTTTTTTAATATGATCATTAAAAAAGATTGTATACTGCCCCACTCAGGGCTTTATAAACCGTTTCGTATGTTTTTTTTGTAAAACGTTTCTTTAGTTAAATACACCGTTAAGGACAAAAAACCATCCAAAAGTTTAAAAGAAGAAACTTTTTATAGACTGTTTTAAAATTTTTAGCTGAAAAAAAAATAAATATTTGGGAAGTTTTTGAGCACAAGTTCAAAAAGGTTAAAATAAAAAATTTAACAAAGTCCAAACATTTGCCATTCGGAATTTTTCGGAATTATATTAAAATTAGGATTATACTTTTAAAATATCTAAAAAATACTTTTTTTTCCCGATGCAAAATTACCTTCAACTATATAATTTTTCTCTTTTTATAAAAAATTATAGAAAAAATCTTTTAATTTAAAATTAAAGTTAAAACAGCTCTTCTTCTTTTTTTCTTTTATATCCGTTAAGTTTAAATTCCTTCATATGCATTTCAAGAGGTGTTGAATAATTTTTTTCTTTCTGCATTTCTAATAGTATTGTAAAAATATCCTGAATAACTTTATTTGGATCTTCTTTATTTACTTTTCCAATCTGTGCTTTTGTTATAAGTTGTTTTATTTTGTGATGATGTGTTTTTAAAATAAATTTCTTGTCGTCAAGTTTTAGTCTGTTAGTAAATATGGTAATTACTGATGGAACAGCACCAGCAACTGCTACAAATACAGGAATAGCTGGAACAAGTGCTAATGCAGCTGAACAACCAAAGACACCTGCTGTAATATATAACCCAGTACTTACTCTCCCACAAAATTTATAACTTTTTCTGTAAGCAGCAGCTAGTTTAGTTAAGTGAATAATTAATTGACCGTAAAGGTGGAGGACTTGCCCTGTTATACAGAAACAATCTCAAAGTGTCAAGATGCCCAGCAGAAACCTTTCAGTCCTTTGAATGTGCTGAATGGAAAGTACGTAGTCAGTCATTCATCCTCTACATCTTTGGTATATATAGACCGCCATATTCGGAGAGACACCCAGTAACTCAGGCTATGTTTATGACAGAATTCACTGAGTTTCTTGAACAAATAACGACAAGATCCGAGTCTCTGGTGCTGTTAGGTGACTTTAACATCCACATGGATAATAAGTCAGACTGCTACACAAAACAATTTCAGCAGTGTTTGAGATCTTTTGGACTGGTTCAACATGTCAATGCTCCTACTCATTCTGGTGGTCATATTCTTGACCTGATGATTACAAAGCTAGAAGACAAACGTGTGAATGTCTCAGAACCTTTGCCAGACTATTACATCTCTGACCACTGCTTTGTTAGTTGTAACATTGAACAGTGCCGCCCTCCCTTGATCAGGAAGAAATCAAATCTCGAAATTGGAAATCTGTATCCAGTGACATATTACAATCAGAATTCGGTCAATTAAATAACATTGTAGTGAACTCGTCCAATGTCAATGATCTTGTTTTCTGAGTTCACTAGAATCACGTCCGACATTGTTCAGAAACATGCCCCTCTAAAGGAAAGAACTATTCTCTGTAGACCGACAGTTCCTTGGTACTCTGGATACCTAAAACAGCTGAAACAATACAAACGATCAATAGAAAAAATCTTTATGAATGACAAATCTGACCTTTCAAAAAAAGTGTATAGTGGTGTAAGAAATGTATATAGTGCTGAACTTTTTAGGGCCAAGGATGAGTACTACCATAACAAGATTGGAGAAGCTGAAGGAAACATCAAAAAGCTATATGCTGTAACATCCGATTTACTGGGAAGGTCGAAGGACAATCCGCTCCCATTACACACAAGTGCAGTATCTTTGGCAAATGACTTTCTACGATACTTTGCTGATAAAATAATCAAGTTGAGAAATGATCTTGACAACATATCAACTGAAGCACCCAATGGTAATTCTTCCTACTCAAATCCACCTGTGATTATGAATACATTTACTGCGTTCAAACCACTTTCCGAAAACGATATTTTGAAACTTGTATATGCATCAAAATCTACAACTTGTGAACTTGATGTGATACCAACTAAGAAATTAAAGGAGCATTTTTCACAACTTGCTCCCGTTGTGACAGAAATTGTAAATCGATCACTGCTATCTGGTGTGTTCCCTGAGGAATGGAAAAGTGCTGTGATAAAACCTTTGTTGAAGAAGAAAGGTCTCCCACTTGAACTGCAAAACTATCGCCCAGTGTCAAATTTAACATTCCTCTCCAAAATTCTTGAAAAAGCTGCACTAAATCAAATCAACAAGCATATTGAAGCTAACAATCTCCTCCCAGCTTACCAAAGTGCCTATAGAAAATATCATGGGTTGAAACAGCAATGGTCAAAATGTATAATGATCTTTGGAAACCATAATGAAAATCAAATAACAATCGTGGTCATGATCGACTTGAGTGCAGCGTTCGATACCATCGATATCCCGATACTGATTCAAATCCTTCAAGATGACTTTGGTATACATAGCACTCCCTTGAAATGGATAGAATCTTATCTCACGAACAGAACAATGAAAGTTTTAGTTGAACAGTCAGCATCTGACACGGAGCCACTGAGGTTTGGTGTCCCGCAGGGTTCTTGTGCCGGACCAGTGATCTTTACCCTGTATATATCGGCTCTCAACCGAGTGTGCAGAAATATCCAGCTGATCTCTATGGATACGCGGACGACCACAAGATTGCGTTAAAAATTCAAGCGGGAAATTCTCAAAATGAGACAACTGTTCTTCAACAACTCGACAGTTGTCTCAATGAAATCATAAAATGGATGACAACCTTCAAACTGAAAATGAATCAATCTAAAACTGAAATTATTATGTATGGAACAAGACAACAGTTAGCGAAATTGAACATCACAAGTGTAAACGTTGGTGGGTGTGACGTAAAATGCGTCGATCATGTCAGAGACCTAGGTGTAACTATGACCAATACACTCAACTTTGACCATCACATTCAGAAAAAATGTCAGATAGCTCATGTGCAGTTACGAAACCTTAGGGCAATACGGAAACATCTCACACAAAAGTCAACTGAATCATTAGTGCATGGATTGGTTCATTCTCACATTGACTTCTGCAACAGTTTATTTACAGAAATTCCAGCCTACCAAATCAATAAACTACAGCGAGTCCAAAATTCATGCCGCTAGAGTAGTCAAGAATGCTTCCTATGAAAAACCAAGTACCGAACTTCTGAAAGAATTACACTGGCTTCCAGTTAAGGCTAGAGTCATGTTCAAAGTTTTAGTAATAGTCTTCCGTGTCATCAATGGTACAGCTCCAGTAATCTGAGGGAAATGTTTGTACCTACTCGACAACGATACAGACTTCGCTCACAAAGTGACACTAACTTTAACATCCCTAGACGGCGAACAAAATTAGCAGACAGATCTATGGCGGTCGTTGGTCCCAAATGGTGGAACGATCTGCCTAGCTATCTGAAAAACATTCAGTCTGAAGCCAGCTTTAGATCAAAACTGAAAACACATTTATTTAGGCAGTTTCATGAACAATGAGTGTAGTCTTGTTAAAATACAAAATATCAGAAGTGGTGTAAAATAGTATTTATACATGTCCAAATCTTTAAATCTAAGTTCTAGAATCCTGTTCATATTTTGTATGTATATATGTTAAATGTGTGTTATGTAATTGTAAAGCGCAATAGAATATTTTATAATTTTTGCGCTATATAAATGCCATGTATTTGTATTTGTATTTGATCTATTGTTTCTATTCCATTATTATTAGAAATTAGATTTTTATTACTCATTTATATAATTAAACTTTTTATTTTCTAAATTAAATTTGTTCAAGATCGCTAAACGGAACCCAGCTATTAAATTTTTCGCTATAACCCTTCCATTTTACTAAAGCTTGTTTTTTCTTATAGTCTCGTCTAATAACTTTTTCAATTCTAAAAACTTCTTGTGTAGTAGGTAAAAGTTCTTGTCCGTAAAATGAACCTTGAATTATTTTATCATTTAAATCTTTAATAGTGTATGTTCTGGGATTTGTATTATTAATTTTATAAATTATAAATATTCCTCTGTCCAGTTTTGGTGTATATCCTTTTTCGAAATGTCTTTTAAGTTTGCTTAAGCGAACTCGATTACCAATTTTAAATTTTGTTTGCTCTTTGGTATCTTAAATCACCATATAAATTAAAGTAAACAGTACCTTTATTTAAGTTTTTACTGGCTTCGGTTGGTGTCATTTTTATACTAGAATGTTTTGTTTTGTTAATTTATCAACCATATCCTGCAAATTATCTAAATAAGTAAAGTATTATTTGTTGTAAAATATTTCCACATTATTCTTTTTAAAGTTCTATTGAATCTTTCAATTACTACAGCTTGCCTTCATTAAATGTATGATACATATTTATCTTATTTTTAATTCAAAATGATTCAAACTTTTTATTATAAAATTCTTTTCCTTCATCCACCCATAAATTTATTGGTAATCGCCCTTTTAAAATTATTTTTTCAAATGCTTCTGTAAAAGATTCTCCGGTTTTATTCTTTAATGGAATAACCCAAGCATATTACTAAATATATCAATAACGGTTAACAAGTACTTTACTCCTTTATTATATTTTGAAAAAGCTTGCATGTCAACTAAATCAGCTGACCAAGTATCATCAATGTCATTAACTATTACCCTTCGTTTTTGAAATTTTCGTTTAATTGGTTTGTGTAATTCTTCTGCTAATTCATCACTCCATGTGATTCCGGGGGTATACTCTACCCCCTTTTCCCGTTTTTTGATTTTTGTCCCAACCCAAGTTTGTATTTCGTTTTGATAGCTGGTTTTACAACTAAATGTTTTGCAATCTTTTCTCCAAATGTTTTTGATTTAGTGTTATTTAAATTGGAAAGCATTTGCTTATCACATATACTCTTTTTTACACCACTGTCATAGCAAAAGTCATGGTCCATACATACTGCATCCAGTTCGTTGACAGGAGGTCCGTTATCTAAAGGATTTCATGGTCCACAATAGTTATATCCTGGAAGTGTTAAACCTTTTTGGGTAATAAAGGTAACATTGCTTTGTGAATATCTAAATTACCTGCTGTGATAGTACTTTTAACAAACTTTGATTTCATTTTTCCACAAGATGCGCAGGTAGCCATTAACATTCTTTTCCCATTTTTTGCCGTAACATAGTGAGGATTTATATTATCAGTAAATTTTCTTTCTTTCAAACAATATATTTTATTTTGTAAACTCATTATATTATATGTGTTTAAATTTAACTTTGAAACTTTTTAGTCGGTTTTTACTGGGTTTAAAACCTGTGGATTTTAAATTGTCCGGCATTGGTCAGTCCGGACCAAGGGTCAAAAGGTCAAATGGGGTCAGATTGGCTCAGAACAAACAATTCTTATACTACTAGGATTTGAAACCGGAAATACATTCTGTCAACAATAACTTTTTTAGTTGAAACAGCGTTAACGTTGCAAAGAGAAAATGTGTGCCAATCAACATACTGTAGACAATAAGCTAAGAATTTTTCTGTCAAATATACAAACATCGGTGAACGTTCCTCTTATAGAAGTTATCTGTATTTTTAAATTACAACAGCAGGATTTGAGGAAAAAATTTTGTGTGTGAATTTATTTGAGTAGGAACAGTCACCAACGTTTACTGAAAAATGTGATTGCCATGAAATAGAAAAGAACCCACCCACTTAATTATGATACATCATATTTTGATCTCATGTATTAGAGAAAAGTACTTAAATAAATGAAATGTCCAAATGGTCATGTTATTACATGTAGCACTGCAGTACAACAAGAACACTTTCAACATAAATCCGAGACACAGAAAACTTAAAACCAGTGGCAACATCAGGTTCATTTTCACTTTCACTTCTCTGATCAACTTAAGCAAACTAACACTTAAACGTGTGTATTAACTAAGATTTGATTACTGTTGAAGTATGTAATTATTATCGATTCGTAATTATCATTTATACGGTACCTGTTGCTAAGTACGGTAGTGGTTGATTTGGCTGAGCGAGAATAATTCATGATTTTTCACGTGTTATATGTCATGGTATATAAGATTGTGCAGTCGTGTATTCGCCACTTGAGGCTTAGAATATTGACAGCTAACGTGTACACTATGACCCACTCTCCCACCCTTTTTTGGGTCTGGGACAGATGGTCATATTATGTAGGTGGGAGCCATAATATGCAGATAATTGAGGTATACAAGTGGTCATTGTGCAGATGGACTTACTATACAGGTGACCATAATATGCAGGTGGTCTTAGTTTACAGATGGACGTAATATACAGGTAATGATAAATGCACGTGTTCGTAATATAGCTACCGTTATAGTGTACAGTTGGTCGCTGTATACAGGTTTTCATATTAGACAGTTGTCATAATAAAGAGTTGGTTATAGTACATAGGTTGTTGTCGTAAACAGGCTTTGTCATATCCATTGTATTAAATAAAACGGTTATAAAACATGATATTTATTCAGCCTGTTGTTTTCGTTTGTATTCATCCCTTTTCCTAAACCTTACTATTAAGGGGAAATAACTATATTAATTCTACAAGTCCAGCGATTTACTAAGTACAGTCAAACTCCTGGCCCTATCTCCTATATTTTGATCGCTTATATTGTCCTATACATGGTCTCGTTATACGTTCACTAACATAATACTAACCCGCCACCCGTAACATTACAACAATGATGTTATGAAATAAAGCGATGGATCATTGCACTCGCCATCGCTACGATAAGTGATATACACTTGTATCATTGTTGTTCTGACAATTAAATATATATATCTACGATATATCTATTGTCTTTACGGGTTAGTTTTATATTTTAGTCATTGATTGTACTCTAAACATATAATATGCTTTAATTGTCAACTTTGTAATTTAAATCATGTAACTGTTGTAAAAGGAAACGTTCTCATTTCATTATAAATGTGTATGGTATTGTTTTCCATGATATACTCTATTCATTGATAATTATGTGATGTTATACTTTACCATTGCACTCGCCATCGCTACGATAAGTGATATACACTTATGTCATTGTTGTTCTGACAATTAAATATATTTATCCTACCTTCATGCAAAATAAAGGCAAAAATCAAGGGGTCAGATAAATTTTGCTTTATCTGGTCAGTGACTAGATAAAGCTTGGCGGACTACTTTTTGGATTTTTTTTTAAAAAACGACGCCATCTTGTTTTTGAGAATAACTGCTAAAAGACATGTTTATGCAACTATTTTCATAAACGCACTTTTATTAGGTACGTGAGACCATGTCACAAATGTATAGTGTATGCATACCGTATTTGCAATTACTACAAAAAGATTTTATAATGGAAACGCTCGGAGAAACGAAATTTGTTCAGAATTTTAGCTTTTTTACACTTCAGTCTAGGAATATATTGCATCTGGAATGGATTGTTATTGAATAAAATCATCGAGGAAACGGTTTGCCTATTTGTTCTGTCAAGCGGCGATATGGCGTGTATATAAGTCTCGTCAATCGTTTGCTTGCTGAAGATGGGTAATCCGGCATTCAACTGAACTTAGGACAAAACTTCACTTGGCAGCAAATTAAAATTATTCTTTAATGTTCAGCAGAACAGAGAAGTCGGACACAAAGCAAAACAAGGTTAGCCTTTGTTTTTCGGCTCTAATTTTATAATATTTTTATTTGAAAGACCTGTTTGTTTAATGGTGGGGCGTATTAATTTCTGTGCAAGATAGACTCAAATCTAGTTGGTGGTAAATTTTGAATTTTAATTAAAGAATGATTTTAGATCAGAAGGTAGGATAAATAGAACATCAGGTTACTGTCTTATAAATTTAAATTTATTAAGTGAGTCGGAGAAAATATAAAAGTCGAGGCTGAGAGCCTCGGCTTTTATATTTTCTCCGACTCACTTAGCCTCGACTTTTATATTTTCTATGACTCACTTAATAAATTTAAATTTATAAGACAGTATCCTAATATTCTCTATATATCTACGATATATCTGTTGTCTTTACAGTCCTCTTGCCAGTAGAGTCTGGAAGGTAGAACCCTCTGCCCATGCAAATAAATATGTTGCCATGGATAGACAAAGGTCGGCTCAAGTAGCAACATTTTAAGCTCTACCGAAGCAACCCGTGACGTCAACAGGTTCAAACGTATGGCTGCTACTCACATCATCCATGAGTTTTCCTATCGTAACATAACCATGTTAAGATTACCATTATTTCTCATATAATTATTATATATTAATCCGAAGAACAATCGACAGTCTATTTCTTGTTACGATAATGGGAAGTACATGTATTTGATCTTTTTGATAATTTGAAATTTAATTGCTTTTAGTCTCGTTTCAGACACAGAACCTAGGCACCAAGGATACAGGGAATAATTACAGAATATTATTGAAATGTTGCATTTATTCCGCGAGTATTGAAAAGATGTTAGCTGTCAATACAATAGCCTAAACCTATTTGATGTTTGTTGATCTGTTTCTGTGGTATGATAATGAAGATAAGATAATAATTGATTTACTCATGACTTTAGCGTGAGTAAAAATATTCAATGAACAGCGAAACTGTAAACTTACATCGGTTCTTGGAATAGGAAACATTTTACGTCGCGATTCATAGCGTACTCCCAATTTCTCATATGAACATTGACTACTTATTATGTTCTAATACACTTCCAAAAATACAGTCTAGCATTGCCTTAACTTTTCGAAAACGAAATCGGAGTATCGAACCGAAGTTGGATCCATTTTGAGTCTTTGGGTATACCAAGACAACAGTCGAGATGGTATCACGATAGGATTTTATTTGGAAACGAGTTAAAGATCCAAATATTTCCCATTGATTCATGCATTTTCCTTTCATTATCAGTATGAAGCCGGCAACGAAACACAATCATTTGAAAAGGAAACTTAACGTCGAATGGCTTATTAAATTTTGACCAATAGAAATGAGTCTTTCAAAGCGGATATTTACCATCAAAATCCGCCAATTTGAATGGGAACCATAACAGGTCAGGAAATCAGATATCCAAAAATATTTCATTGACACGGAGATAACTAAAAGTCTAACTTACTCAGTTGCACAGAAAGGATCATATCAGTGCGTAAACATTCATTAAAAGCTTCAATCATATGACAGAAGTGTTACTGTCATTACTTTGTATACTTATTACAACGAATTCAGAAAAGTTACAACTTGATTTTAACATAACGCAAGAAATTCTAACTAACTACTCATAGGCCTTTTTCCACTTCAGTAAAATCAAACATTGTTACAATGAACATATAGTGAAATTAGAAATAAATACCCTACTATTAAAGACATCAAATTTAGCTTTTTAACAATACATACAAACTAAACAATTTAAAAGTTTCATTTGAGATTGTGTGGATCAATATATTCAGGGAGTCTAGCTATGATAAAGTCTAGGGAGTATTGGAACCACCCAGGCCGAAATGTTCGTTCAATAACCTTGTGTTCAATGAATAACAAAGCCAGCTGCCTTTGAACTACTTTATTGTAATAAGTGGTACCTAATCTCGGGTACGTTTCCTGTACATTTTAGTCGACCAGCGCGTAGGTCAGTTCAGTGGTATCTGTTCTATGTTCTAAGTAAAGTATCAGTGTTTTACTTTCTTTGAAAACTTCTTTAGGGAATATATCTATTTACGGGTTAAGCGATCGAAATGGTATGTCCTTCTACGCTCGTCCGAAAATAAAACATTTCTTGATTATACATTGATAAGAAAAGAAAACAACACTGATAACGGTTTCAAAGAATGCGGTGCGTTACTGATCTTTATTTCATGACAATTTTTTGATAATAATTCGTACAATTATAATAATTATTATTACATACTCGTTTCTGTTCCCCGTTAAGTTACACTGGTACTGGAAACGTCGATATCTTTCCATACACTGACGCCTGAATTTCATATCGGGTGCGTGACGTAATTCAGTGTGTGTTGTTGCGCTATTTTTCTATTTAGTTCAGTATTGTCAATCCTGTTCAGGCTATTGAACATATTTATGATATTTAATAGCATATTTATGATATTTACACAATATATATACGTGTAGATGCGTATGTAATAAAAAGGTTATTATCTTTGCATAGGGAAATATGCATTCGTTCTTCAGCGGAAGAATACTGCGCTCTTAAAGTCGCACAATATTTCCGCTGAGAACTCACGCATATTTCCCGATACAAAGCTAATAACCTATAAATATATGAAACAACTACTAGAATATGTGCATGAAGTGACATCAAATAGATATCGTATATTACTCTTTACTAACAATAACCACATGTTTCGAATTTACTAAAAGGGTTATCTTTCACAAAATGTGAACTTTTAAATAAGAAAATATAGGCGAACCAGAAAAATTAAGTCATCATTATGTGAGTATTTATATATCCGGCCTCACTTTTACAAAATTATATGAAAATTTAACTCACAAACGACTTTCTTCTATCAGTAACGCCCGTCGACTGATTTGAAACAACAATACTTACACACGCCTGGCTAATTTTAGTGATGATCCGCCCGCTTAGCTCAGTAGGTAGAGCGTCGGTCTACGGATCGCGGGGGGCGCGAGTTTTGATCCTCGGCGGGGGAATTTCTCTGTGACTATTTTTTTATGAACGACATTGTGTCTGAAATCATTAGTCCTCCACCACTGATTCATGTGGGGAAGTTGGCAGTTACTTGCGGAGAACAGGTTTGTACTGGTACAGAATCCAGGAACACTGGTTAGGTTAACTGCCCGCCGTTACATGACTGAAATACTGTTGAAAAATGGCGTAAAACCCAAAACAAACAAAAAATAATAATTTTAGTGATGGTACCTTCCCAAGAAAATCAAAGGGGGACAACTCTGAACTGACCAATAAACTGAAGCCAACATAAAACATCGGTCAAAAGTGAAAGACAAATCAGATAGGTGCTTTTTCAATCAATTTATTGGGCAGACAAAATATGACCTACATTTGTTTAAATCCCTTTGTATTCAATATACAATATGCACGCTTTTTCTCATGACTTACACTGACAGTTATTTTACGTAAGTTGTAGTGAGGCCCTGATAGAAAGTTTAGTAATGCTTGAAAATGATATATATAGAATAATGCATAAATTCCTTTAAAGAAAATTTACGACATTAAGAAAGGTTATTAAGTTTTGACCTTTTAGCCAAAGTTATTAATGTTCTCAATAGTGATACATTGGTTTACACAACATTTATATATCAAAATGTAAAATGTATACATCCAACAATAACAAATAACAAAAAGTTAAAATGGTAACACAAAAATTCATTGTCATCAAATATAATTACAATGTTTAAAGGTAGTGGTTGTAATTACAACATTTTAGGTAATGAATCTATGTTATGTATTTTAAGCAATTCTCAATTTAAACATTCTCTGGAAGGATCTAGCACGATCATTTGCTTTCCTTGAAAAACGAATAAATGCTGGAAAAGCAAATGAAGATTACTTTATTTGATGATTTTCGTTACAGGTCAACTACACTTAACAAACTATAAGGTGTTTTATTTATTGTTGAAAACAAAGTAATCGGGTAACTTCAGATATCAACAATAATTTACAACTTAAACTGTTTACACAGCTTGAAAAATGGTTTTTGTTGGAGCCTCTCATTTACAAATATATCAACAATTATCACCTGAATTGAGTGCATTCATGAGTGGAAAAAATATTGATGGTAAAATGGTGCTGGGGTTTGTTTACAATATAAAATCTTTAATAACTTCTTTCAGGTACATTTTTGGTATGGTTTTGGTAAGCTTATAATATAGAGCATGTCATTCTCTTTCACTCAGAATTTTTTAGCGTTTTAGACTCTTGGCTAGTCTTGGAATTTGACTTTATTGAAAGATAAAAGAAGTTCAGTATAGGCTCTTTCAAAATGTTGAAAGTAAAGTAAACTTACATGATACTCTATTGAATTTATTTAGCTGTGGGAACTTTTGATATAGACTATAATTGGGAAATCCTAAAATCATTGAAAAACGGTCAATACAAGAGTTGTCCATTTTGCTTCAGATATTTTGAGAAAGTCATTTTTAGAATCAAATATTTCTATTTTTGACATGGAGAAGAGGAAAACCATTAATAAAATTTAGAAAAATTGGTGCACATAGCTATCATTTCACTTTGAAAAAAACCCTGTAAAGATGAATTTGAATTTTTTAGGTACCATCTCTACTAATTTCGGGCCACACGTTTTATTCGTGTTTGTAAATTCCTTTTAATTTTAAAGACCCGATAATCAAAATTAGAAAACCGATTAAGGACCCAATATTAACGAAGTACCATAAAGAAATTAAATACAAATTGGTAATGATATGTAGTTCATTTCAAAATATTGTGGGAGGGATTTATTTATACGTTATGGCAGTCGAGAATAGATTAATACCACATGAAGGCCTTACGTATCGGATGATTTTACGATCTCAAATGTCATACATGTATATACAAATGTGTTGAGAAATCCGTTTTGTTATCTAGGTGTAAGATTATATCGAAACTACATGTACATGTATCTAGTTATCTTGCGAATTTAATTCAACATAATAGCTACGGATCTGATTTCATCTATTTTCTTTGAAATAAGATAAGCCATACGCATTTATTTAAGTTTCTGACTGTTATCATTAACTAAGAAAAACTTAGGGATAGAGTGCGTTTGTTCAACAGATCACATTTTATATAGTGACTTGTACAACATCAAGAGTAAGAGGATAATTTTTAACGATGATATGAAAATGAAAATACTTCCTTGAAACATGTAATATAACACTCTACAACTATTACATTGGAATGTACCCTGGATAAGGTTATAGACGTCTAACGTGCATTGATATGGATGGGTAGATAATTTTATCAGGATAGTGTTAAACATAATTTTGGATTTATAGATTCACCTGTTCATTAATTGCCATAGCATAGATCACCCAGATAAGGATTTATTGTTGAGTATAGTTGAATAATGCCGGTAAAGTTTAGAAACATTTGATATTTATGTTTTCAACATTTATTCGGCTCATTCGTACAACTCCATATATCATGACAACCATACAACAGGTTACGTACCTCCAAATCACATTTAGGCCAGATAAGGCTAAATATAATATCAACACAATGGTCGCTAATATTTAGCAAATATTTAACAAAATATAAGACTATACCACACACGGTTCATAAAATACAATGGCAGAGTCGGGGTGGACATCGGATTCAAAACAATCTGTCTTAGCGACATCGGATGAAGAAAATGAGTTTTGTTGTGATCCATGCGAACACGACGGTCACATTCTCCCTGCAGAAAGCTACTGTGTAAACTGTCAGGAATATCTGTGCTCCGTGTGCTACACAATTCATCTTCAATCCGTTGTTTGGCGACACCATCGCCTAAAAGATAAAATTTCAATGCCGAAAGCAAAGGCAGACAGGAAGAAGTTTGGTGTCTGTACACAGTTATGCGACCACCACGTTGACAAGACAATCGAATATTTCTGCAAGTCACATGTATATTTTGGATGCTCGACATGTATGACGGAGGAACACAACACATGCGAGAAAATTGACTATATCCCGGAAGTTGCAGTTACGTTTGAAAAAAGTAGGGAACTGAACGACCTTCAAAAGAGTCTAACGGAACTCTTGAAACTGAACGAGAGTCAAAAATTAGGGATTAACCGTAAGTCTAAAGCTGTTGCTGTTCAAGCCGAAAGAGCGAAAGGTAGAATTAAGACATTACGTAAAGAGGTTGATGAAATATTTGATGATATGGAGAAGGAAATTGATGCTCTAAAACAAAGCGACGATGACAAAATGGCAGAATTAGCAAACAAAGTAAAATTTTTGGCAGAAGAAGTTCAGAGACATATCAGTCATATAGAACGCAATCTAAATCAACGGAAACTATGCCAGCTATTTATTGAAACGCAACATGTGCTGAAATATTTACCTGATCTATCCGTAGAAGTAGTCAGAATTAGAGAGAACAGTGACATTCAACGATATCAGTTTAATGATTCCGAAATCAGGGATATAATAGAGAAACTAAAAGAAATCCCAGCTCTCGATATCAAGGATCAGTATGCTAAAGTGCCAGAACTTAAAAATGATTTAAATGTTCGAGCAGATGGCGAAGAAAACGAATGTGAAATAACGGGTATTGCACAGTTATCAGAGGACCTGCTTGTAGTTGCGGACAACAAGAATGATTCTGTTAAACTGATTGACATCCTAAATGAAGACATTAAATCCGTCTTTAAGTTTCTAGCAAATGACAACTCTAGGAAACCATTTGATGTGACAAAAATAGAAGATAACGCACTGGTTGCTATAACCTATCCATTAGAAAAGAAAATTGTCTTCCTGGCTGTTTCATTATCTGAAAACATGACGATAAATAGAGTAATAGGTGTAAATGGAAGTTGCTTTGGCATAGAATGCGCAGGAAATACATTGATTGTGACATTTAACGAGCCTGCCTGTGTGAAAATTCTAGCAATGACAGGAACAGTAATTAGGACAATAGAAAGACATTTTACCGATTTTCCAGACTATGTAGCAGTACACCCGGATCAGAAAAAGATATATATTTCAAGCTGGGAAGAGGAAGAGGAAATTCAATGTCTAGGGAAAGTGACATGCACGACAGCAGAGCGGGAAACAAAGTTTGTGTATAGGGATAGAATATTAGAAGGACCACAAGGCGCGTGTGTCGGCAATTTTGGTGCGGTTTATGTTTGTGGTTATTGGTCAGATAACGTTCTTCAGTTGACGGAAGACTGCAGATTTATCCAAGAAATACTTAACAAAGACGACGGTTTACATGAACCAATGTGTATCACTCTGAGTAAGCAAAGTGAAGTCTGTATATTGGAATGAAAGATGATAGAATTAAAATATTCAAATTATACTAATAAATGTATAGAGAAACATAAGTTACCTCAGTAACATAATTTTATACACCATAAATAATATCATTTTAGCTTAATAACCTGGTTTCTGTATGGCCATGCAGCTTTAGCGAGTATATTTACCCTCGTATCAAGGATATCATTTTCCACTTTCAGTGTAATTATTATTTATTTGAGTTGCCTTATCATCTTCAAATAAGTTAAACGTGATTTATGACATTATTTAAAATGTATAACAAATTGTTATGGTACAATCTCTAACAAGCTTACGTTTCTCTATTTCGTTGTTCAAAATCCTTTAAAAACTGGATTGAAATTAAGATCAGGTCAGGAATTCTCTGTTTTAACATAGGTAGGATTAAGACTTAGTATAAAATATACAACAAAATGATGCTGGAGTTTGAGGTCAGAGTATGCGCTATGCAAACTGCAAATGTCTGAAGTGATAAATGTCTGATTTTGTGTTTTAACTCCAATTATTGTCATGACTTTAGAATTTTATCAGTAAACAAAGCAAGGAGTTTACCTGGATGATTTGAACTGTACGCCAGATATGAGTGACATAGCTACGAACCAAGCTGAGATGCTGTGAGTGTGGGGTAGGTGAGGAAGGGAGTCTCCATCAACCGGCGGATTAGGTTTGGGGGCCTCCCCTTGAAAATGACAAAACCTTTTCGTCATGTGATGCGTTCTCTCTAAATTCATAGTTTATCACATCGTTTATGCTTACTGGCAGGGATCGTGACAGTGTCTTAAATTGCAACTGGAGTATTTTTCGTATAGTGCCCTATGTAATTTTACCCTGGAAAGTATGTGTTTCAATAGTCCGATCGCTCTGGCACGATACTTGCGCCGTACTAGTATTCATTAATTTTTTATTCATTTTTAAAATGTTTAATATCTATTTTCAGATTTTTCCTTCAATTACTTCTATATAACGATAAATAAAACAAGAGCTGTCGGAGGACAGCAACGCTCGACTATTCAACAGCCTTGTCAATTGAATGAATACAAAAGTTGAAAAAGGGGCATAATTTTGTAAAATGCAAAGTAGAGATACTGAACCTCTGTACTGCAGGTCACATCATGACAGTGAACAAGTGTGTGAAGTTTCAATCCTTTCCAATTTGTGGATACTGAGATACCAGCTTACATACAAAAACTTAACCAAAAACTGCTGAGTCAAAGGGGCATAATTTTGTAAAAATGCCAAGTAGAGTTATGGGACCTTCACAGTGCATGTTAGATCATGACAGTGAACAAGTGTGTGAAGTTTCAATCCATTCCAATTAGTGGATACTGAGATATCAGATTACATACAAAAATTTAACCAAAAACTGCTAAGTCGAAAAAGGGGCATACTTTTGAAAAAAAACAAGAGTAGAGTTATGGGACTTGCTTAGTGCATGTCAGATCATGACAGTGAACAAGTATGTGAAGTTTCAATCCATTCCCATTAGTAAGTACTGAGATACCAGCTTACATACAAAACCTTAACCAAAAATTTCTAAGTCGAAAAAGGGGCATAATTTTGTAAAAAAGCAAAATAGAGTTATGTAACCTGTGCAGTGTAGGTCAGTTCATCACAGTGAATAAGTGTGTGAAGTTTCAATCCATTCCCACAAGTGGTTACTGAGTTACCAGCTTACATACAAAACCTTAACCAAAAATTTCTAAGTCAAAAAAGGGGCATAATTTTGTAAAAAAGCAAAATAGAGTTATGGAACCTGTGCAGTGTAAGTCAGTTTGTCACAGTGAATAAGTGTGTGAAGTTTCAATCCTTTCCCACAAGTGATTACTGAGATACCAGCTTACATACAAAACCTTAACCAAAATCGGGACGCGGACGCCGACGCATGGGCGAGTCCACTATGAATAGTCGAGCTAAAAATGAATTATGCCAGACTTACTGAGAATGTTGAAAAGTCATACAATACACTCCAGGACACAACCACTTTAAATCAACAGTAACAGGATATATATTGTTTGTTTGTTTCTTGTTGTTGTTGCTGCTGTTGTTTTTTTTTTCTTTGTTTTGTTTATACGCCGTTTTTCAACAGTATTTCAGTTACGTAACGGCAGGCAGCTAATCAGTGTTCCTAGATTCTGTTCTAGTACAAACCTGTTCTCTGCAAGTAGCCTTCACCTTCCCCACATGAATCAGAGGTGGAGGACGAATGATTTCAGACACAATGGATCATACGCCCCGCCCGGAGATTGAACACATGACCCCGCGATCCGTAGATCAGCGCTCTCCCTGAGCTAAGTGGACGGGTTTAGTAGATATATAGTTATGTTTCGAAATAGTTGCGTCACTGAAACATTAAGCATATACTAGCTTTTTGTTGTTATCGTTTTTGTAATCTTTGTTAATGTTTAATTTAATGCATGATTTCTGCATTCGCATTTTGACAGGTTTTTGATAAATGTATCTACCCACACATTGCAAATAGTTCAAGTTTTCTCACGCGAAACGTAACTTTTCTATATAGATTGATTGTGGGTAAATGAAGCAATCAGATATGACTGTCCAATTTGATTATTTACATATTTTTTAAACGATATTCATATAAAAATAAAAAGTATGTAGACATATGGGAAATAATAACATACGGTAAGTTTACGGCAAAGTGTTATCGCCAACGTACCTGTTCAAACCAAACTTGCTTTCAAACCCTTATGCTCTGTTTATTTTACCACCAGGTCATGAATGATATCAGTACTGGCATTTGCAGGTACTTGGTATATAATGTACCTGTTACAGCTGTTAAACAAGAGGACCATGATGGTCCTGAATCGCTCACCTGTCCCCACATGACCCAGTTTTGAACTGAGTATGACGTTGTTTTTTCTATTATGTGGCATAGTGACCTAGTTGTTTAGCTCATGTGACCCTAATTTGAACCATCCATTGAAAAATATGGCCTCTAGAGAGGTCACAAGGTTTTTTATTATTTAATCTACTGACCTAGTTATTGAAGGCACGTGACCAAGTTTCAAATCTTACATAGATATCATCAAGGTGAACATTCTGGCCAATTTTCATGAAGATCCATTCAAAAGTATGGCCTCTAGAGAGGTCACAAGGTTTTTCTATTCAGACCTACTGACCTAGTTTTTGATTGCAGTTGACCCAGTTTCTAACTTGACCTAGATATCATCAAGATGAACATTCAGACCAACTTTCATACAGATCCCTTAAAAAATATGGCCTCTAAAGAGGTCACAAGGTTTTCTTATTTGACCTACTGACCTAGTTATTGACGACACGTGACCCAGTTTTAAACTTGACCTAGATATTATTAAGGTGAACATGCTGACCAATTTTCATGAAGATCCATTTAAAAGTATGGCCTCTAGAGAGGTCATAAAGTTTTTCTATTTTTAAACGTACTGACATAGTTTTTGATTGCAGTTAACCCAGTTTCAAACTTGACCTAGATATCATCAAGATAAAGATTCTGACCAATTTTCGACGGCACGTGACCAAGTTTCAAATCTGACATAGATATCACCAAGTTGAACATTCGGGCCAATTTTCATGAAGATCCATTCAAAAGGATGGCCTCTAGAGAGGTCACAATGTTTTTCTATTTTTAGATCTACTGACCTAGTTTTGACCGCTAGTAACCCAGTTTCGAACTTGACCTAGATATCATCAAGCTGAACATTCTGACCAATTTTCATAAAGACCCCATGAAAAATGTGACCTCTAGAGTGGTCACAAGCAAAAGTTTACGTATGATCAACAATTAGGTAAAATTTGCCGTCTTATCGGTAAAATTATCTCCCTTGAAAACACCTGGCCGGGCGATATCGATTTTTATCTGGTTGATATTTTCCAATAGAAACAAAGAAGGAAAAAAAGTTTGAACAAATGTTGTTTTCAGTAGAATGAACACACAATATTTATTATCCTATTGAAGTGTTCTTCATTCTTTTCTCTTTACAAAGATGTAAAAATTATTTATTTAAAATGAAGACTTAATGCTTCCCTTGGCGATTAAAGAACACCACTATCAGTCTCCGTTTACGGCATACAGTTACTGAATAAAATAAGCAAAAACCTGTGATACATGTCTTATTCTTTCCCCTGTAGTCACTTTATTCATAATATGAGAATATTTATTATCCTATTGAAGTATTCTCAAGACAATAAATTTTTTATATATGTTTTTTTTTTTGAAATTATTTTAATGTCTTCTTGCTTCCCTAGACGTTAAAAGTTTGTGATTTTTGTAAAATTTCTTCATTTGCTCGTGTCAGTGGTATTTCCGAACGCGCGCGGAAACCTACGAACTCGTCCGAAGTTAAGCTGCCGATGATACAGAAAGAGCTGATTGTTACAAAAGAGTATTATTACTAATTAGTAATTCTTACTGCATGCATAAATATAAATATAAAAGAAAAAAGAAAGAAGAGTAGAGAGAGAGAGAGAAGAAAGGAAAGTCATAACCATTTCATGAGATAAATTTACACAACTAGAAAGAAGCTAGATTATGTAATAAGTCTAGAATTTACTGTTTGCTATGCATAATTAGAAAAGAAGCTTGAGTATGTAAATTATCTATAATTTCAAATTATTTTTTTTTATTAATCTGGTTTTACGACAAAGATATTGTTCAAATGGAGCGGTGAGTAATCAATTAACCAGGTGTGCAACTTGGAAATTACGTTCAACGTATTATTGCAGATAATTATAAAAGTGATAATGACAGTGCGGGAATCATTTTTAATGACATTTGATGTTTTGTGTCGGAAGAACTATCAAACAAGTTTGTTTATCATTAAGAAGGAATAATATTTATAATTGTCATTACTCTTCTTTTTCTTGAGTTACTCGTAAACTCTAAGAACGTATATAATGTCCCATCTGAAATCGTATGCAACCATGGCTTCTTCACGCACGGACGGACGACGGACCACGGACACTGCGCGATCACAAAAGCTCACCTTGTCACTTTGTGACAGGTGAGCTAAAATGCACGAAAACAAATACTTTATTTGATTAAGTTCAAGGTGATGTGCAAAAATGGTGTTTTTCACTATTACTTTTCGGAGGCTTCACTTACAAGTATATCCATAGCACAAACTTTCCGTTTTATGTAAAGTAAGATCTTTCTGGGAAGAAATTACTTACTGTCTCCACTTTAATCTTAAAGTCATATATAAGTTATTTGAAATTTTCAAATACAGATTTGTACAATTTCATTTAAATGTGTTATTTTGCGTATATGAATTCAGAAAATGACCAAAAATGAAAAGAAAAATGTGACTAAAAAAGCTTTTTAACTCCACTAATTAGTGGACTCTTACCACTATTAAACAAATTGAATAAAATATTGTAAATAGCAGTGTCATTTTGCTTTTGTTTTAACTGCAAACATATGTTTCTAAAGTGTTTGGATTCTTAGGCTTATTAAAGTACTACATAATGATAACAGTTTTTTAGACTTTATTCTTAATTTTCCTGCCATTCCATAGTTTATCTGGCTTCGAGAAAGACACAGGCATTTAATTAACTATAAAAAAGTGTTGAGTATCAAATACAAAGTTAAGAAAGTTAAAAGGCTCTTACATCACCAGAACAGTTATTACATGCGTGTTGATATATTATTGAATCTGTCGCAATGTTGAAAATACGTGTTTGAAATTTGTTATTTATTTTAAAAGATGTATTGCGTTATTAACTAATTCATTATTTTCAAATGTCCAAGTCAACACTTGACTTGGTAACACTTTTATCATGTCCTGCAAAATACATTAATTGTAAGTAATTAGGGTTTTGAAAACGATATGGATAAGGTATTGCTGTGAAGACTGCTGGCAACTGACATAGAAATTTGTGGTTATATTTGTAAACAAACATTATTAGCTTAAATGTTTAAAAGCTCTATTATGTGACAAAAGTACAAAGTACTAGAATAATAATGATTTTGGTGATTGTGACACTGCTGATGATCATTTGGGTAATTATTTTCTAAATAGCCATGAAAATTAGCCTATTTGGGTAAAGAGGTGGAAAGCGGTAGCCACGGGCCCATATCATTTTATACTGATCAGAGAATTAGAGAAACCGTTAGCGAACAGTATGAAATCCTGACCAGACTGTGCGGATGCGCAGGCTGGTCTGGATCCATGTTGGTCGCAAAGTCGCTATGTTGGTTTTCCCATGGCGCGGCTCAAATGTTGATGTCGATTATATTTCGGCGGTAATTATGATAATGTTAATGCTCGTGATAAGAAGTAACTCAACATTTTAAAACTAGTGTACTTTTTGAATGAATGATATTTTAAGCATTACACTCTGTACTTGTTAAAAGCTATAAGAATAATCGAAATGTATTTGAAATGTAAGTACTTGTGCTATCTGATTAAAATGTGATGATGATAATGGTTTTATTCAAAATGTTGTAATACAATGGGAGGAATCAGAGACGGTTATCACTTCCACAAAAAGCAAATGGATATAATGTTACAAATTATCAAATAATAATTTTATGATGAAATATTGAGAAAAATTGACGAAACATGATGCATTATGTTCATGGTAATTATTACTTCACTGCTGTACAACGTAAATGTGTATCTTCTATATTTTCAGTGATTTTCAGGGGCTATTTAAGTACTTTGTAAGAGCCTGCAGTTTTTTTCCACTTTTCCACTGAATCTCGAGAAGAAATGTTCTAAGTTACAGAATAACAGTATATGGATCAAGTTTTTATTGAGACTCAGACGTCTTTTTTGTCAAAATGTGTTTAAAGCGTCATAGCATATACATATTTATCTTTTGGTTAGGAGATGAGAAAATAACATTTAACCATCTACGGTCTTTCATGTTTGTCACATATCCTCAAATGTATTATGGTATAAGTATATGGAAAACACTAACATTAAATTGGGAAATTTCCAATGAATTAACCAAGAGGAACACACTTCAGCATTATCAAAACATAAGTAGAATTTACCGATGAATTTATCAAACGGAAACACATCTGCATTGTCAAACAAGTAGAAAATTCCGATGAATAAAATAAATTGTCATTTTGCGGAGTTAAATCAGCATTAAAATGCAAAATTGTACTGACACAATGATGAATTTGAATAAGAAAATCGTTATAATCATAGTGTTTTTAGTTGGAATAAACTGCAGCACTGTGTTGAAAAGCAATGGAACTGCCGGGAAAGATTTAAATGCGCAGACGTTGATCGAACTGGGGAGAGAATTAAACGAACCCCTTGTAACAATGATTGGAATGGTGATAGAAAACTATCACACGTGTATGTCATGGACGCAATGGACTGAATGCAGCGCTAGAAAGTCTGATTTCTTCTCAACTAGAACGCGAACCAGACAGTGTGCGAAAGACAAATTAAGAAATGGTCGGCACGCGGAGATTGAGATAAGTGTTTGCGAAGGCAAACCGTGCCCAACAACCTACAACACGACAGCAAATGGGTTCTGCATTAAACTATATACCACAATGAAAACTCATGACGAAGCTGGAAGCGTGTGCCAAAATGACGGCGGCTTTCTTATCAATATTGACTCAGACTTAAAGTATGCTGATGTCAAAGATTTTATGATAACCAATGACGAAAAATTAGCCATACATATCGATGGCTGGCGAAAGAATGCTACCTCTCAATGGGAATATGCGTACGGATCTAGAAGCGGATACTTCCACTGGTACAAAACCTTCCCTATAACAAATGCCGATCATCTATGCTTAGATCTAACTGGGTACAGGAAAAGAGAAAATCAACGGTTCCTTATGTATAATGACGTCTGCAGTAAGGAACACCATTTCCTTTGTGAAGTTCTAATTTGAACAATATTTCTTTTCCTAATTGTAAACTTGTGCAGAAGGCAACGCCAGAAAAAAACAACAACATATAAACGAATAATTATTTTTCTCTCTTAAGATTCATGGCACATTGCGGCACAACGATATACATTTAACTTATTTCGATATGGCAGTTAAAATATATAAATTTCATGAAAAACGGTAATGTTTTCGTGAAAATAAAATGTTTTCGCGAAAATAATATTTTATTTTCACGAAAATTTACCGTTTTTCATGAAAAATTTTTCTATTTTTCGCGAAACTTATCTGGTTTTCTTAAGCAGAAGTGGGCACTAACACAAATTTATCCACTTAATATTTGCAGTTCCTTTCGAGAAAAGCTTTTATGTTTACGCGAAAAGCTTTTATGTTTTCTCGAAAACATTTATGCTTTTCTTGAAAACTCGATACATTTTCGTGAAACTTATCTGGTTATCGTATGCAGAAATATGCCACCATAATAATAATAATCTAACTTAAAATCATGTTTTGCTTACGCTAAGTTAAAAGACATGGCTGGAGTATTTCAAAATTATGGAAGCGTTAATTGACCCCCGAGTTGACGTGAAAATGACAGACATGTCAGGATAGATTATCTCGACATATCGTGTAATATCATGGCATCTCGGATTTTATTAAGACGTCACGCCAGAACTGATTCTGGTCTTGTTGACAAAGTTTCTACCACAGGTCATAATTCATGCTACGCTTACCTAAATTTACTATGTGGTACGTCTTTATGTAGTCGCAGTAAGGCGACATGCCATTATGTAACGTATCATGTTACTTAAATATAAGTCGACTTGCCATTTGATTAACATGGTTTCCTGAATTTAAACGAGAAAATCACAAGATGAAAATGTCAACTTACACGAACACAAAAGGCAACATACAGTATTTCTTGAATCCGTGTGTGTCCCAGACAGACGGACGTGTCTATTTCGGTACGTTTATACAATATTATATAAATTAAAATAATAATTCACGATTTTTTAATTGAATTAATTTGTAACCATGAATATAGTAAAATATAAACATTAGTTTGTGCTAAGAATGTAGTAACATAGGTATTTGTAAAAAAAAAAGACAGAGGCTTTTCCTTTTGGTCACGTAACCAGACCTTTAGACCCGGGGTTGAAGGGTGCAGTTACCGGACCACTGGGCACCCTACACGTATTTATTCAAGATAGGCTTCTGTAGTCTTGTTTATCTGATAGAATTGCATACTCCTTCTTTTTTTAAATAGAATTTTTGAATTGGATTGTGTTCATAACTGTTTGAATTTATCATGAATTTCTGAATTCGCTTCACTGTTAAAGTAAATATCAGTTTCTAACCGAATTCAGCGATAAAATATCATAATCAATATGTTTTCAGTCCGAGTGAGAAGTCATTAAAAGAAATATTTACCCTAAAAGCTAAGATATGAAAGCTTTTATTATAACTATATATAATTATAACAATTGGGGATATTTAGAATATTTAGTGGATAAGGTGTCGGCTGCTAAGTTCAGGGTCGTGGGTTCGAGCCCCACTGGGGTAGCGGCCATGGCTTCTCAGGTGGCACGTACAGTACCAGCTGGTAGGAACTACATTTTGGACTACTTTTCTACGCTTGCTTGATCAGTTTTTCCTCCCTTTGTAGACTTTTCCATTTGCATTCGTGACGGGAGAATGGAGGAGATGGAATGTCCTTGTGCTGAATTTAGTAAAGGTTCTTGTGCTGAATTTAGTAAAACAGAGGTATATTTTCAGATTGTTTAGTGTTTTTATTATTGGTATCATAATTACGTACATAGATCTCTACAGAAGTGAAAGTTATTGTAGTTGAAGTTAATGCCTGAAAATGCGGTGTTTGCATCCTCGAGGTATTGAATGAATTATGAATTCTAGACTTTAAATGAATGGAGTGAAATAAAAACACTCAGTCAGCCAGTAACAGACGAAAGCTTAAATAACGTCGCAAACAACACCAGCCACAAAGCTCTTGTGCGACAAACAAGATATTCAGTACTAGATACTTGACTGTGCTTATTTTACCATCTGTTAAAGTCCTTTAAATGCTGATCAGTGCCATTCTAGGAAGCTGTAAGTACAATTTTTCTTTGGTACTACGCGACTGGAGATAGAGCCCCACTCCCTCACTTATAGCCGACACTTCAACCGAGACATTGGAACATATGTATACATATTGTAATAGAATAACCTTGTTTTGCAAACAATTGTCATTTATATATTCAGACCACCAGAGGAAGTGATGAGAGACTGGCAATGATGTACTGAATGAGCATGGTGGAAAGACAACATAGTCAAATGGGGGTATATTTCAAATTCTTATACATTTTCATTAGTATAATAATTAGATTGCTAAAAAAGCGTTGAAAAAATTTGTGATGAAACTTGTAGTTATTATTTTGATTAACTTCTTTGACCAACTAAAGGCATGCAAATGATATACTTTTATAACCAAATTTATTTTGTGTGATAATATTTGTTGAAGCTATGTGTTGATATCATTTAGCTATACAGGGATCATTTTTATTACAGTTTAGTTTTTCCTTGTTTCTGTTTTCAGGTTTGTCATAAGCCTAACTTGTGCACAGCCTGCTTTGATAGAGAGCCTACAGGATATTTTCATCTATGTGACCTTACCGCCTGTATACCAACTAAATATTTTTAAAAACAATGTAGGAAGAAATGCCCTAAATATGGGACTAAAATTGAAACTGTCAGAAACATTTATAACTAAAAAAGTATTTGATGATATAATAGCAATTCTGACATGACTAAAATCAAGGTAGATACTTAAGAGCGGAAAGCATTTTAAGTTAACTGTTTACTTCTTTCGATGTAGGACACAGTGGAGAATTGGTAACATGCTTCTTGAATTTAGAATATTAGAAACCGATGCGTCTTTGAAATTTATTTATACTGTGAACAGTATTGGATATAAAGGCAACGTCCATGCTAAGATATTGACATCTTATTTTTTATATAACTTTGAACCAGCTATAATGATTCAACCATGGCTACATCTTGTATCTACTAATTTACAGGACATAAGGCAATATCTATAATGTTAAGTTTGTTTTTGAATCAAAATATATCAGATGAACAAGAGTAAAATTGAGTAAATGCCTCCTCGTACATGGACGTAGTGTTGTTATATTTTTGGTCCTTTTCGATCATTGAGAACGTTCCTTTTCACTGTAAAAGAATTCCGCTTAGGCCGGTGCTAGGAGACATAAGGGGAACTGCACATTTCATTACATCTCCATAAACAGAAAAAAATGAAACGGTCTGTGCTATTGTGCCTTTTCTTATTACGTTAACAAGTTTTTAACCTAATCCCATGAAAAAATTAGTTTGTTCTTTTATAAAAGTAATTACTGTGTCCATCTTTCTGTCTGTCTATATATCTGTAGAATTTTGCCATTTCACGTTACATTTTGTCATATAAAGCACTGTGTTACATTGTAAGTAATATGCACTACAATCAAAATCGAAACGGGTGTATTTTTTAAATCACCTTTATTACCTTGACATGAATTTGTGTATTTCTAAAAAGGTTTTATATGTACGTTTTAGTTATAAACAGTTAATAAAAGAATAAGTACGCTCCCCTGTCCAACCTTTTGTATGCCGGATCCAGATTCTTTTAGAGTGGTATTCTCGTTGCAAAGCATTAGTACACCACCCTACGTATTTTTTTTTTTTTTTTTTTTTTTTTTTGGTGGGGTATAGTTTATTCAGAAAAAATCCATTCAAATATTACAAACAAGCTCTATGGCTTTTTCAGTACTAAACTAACATTGGTATCTCACTACTTACTGCAAAGTTTAAACAAAATAAATCATTCAGACACACAAAAAAAGAAAGATTTAAAGCAGAGTTAATAATATAACTGTGAAACATTGATAATAATTTAACAATTTCATATAAATATTACTATTCAATTCTACATTACTGTTTATAGAAGGTTGTTATTCTACCCCATTTTTCTACATATTCAGTCAATTATCTGTCTGCTTTTAAAACTGCATTATTTTAAAAACTACATTTCATTTCTATGTCGACATAATTCCGAATGTAATATATAATATAAACATTTACAATATGAATTCCAACATTGTTCAAAATATCTCAACCAGAAACATTTACTACGAGAGAAAAACATGACAAGCTTATCAACACGATATCTAAGTATTCTTATAAAAGGTTTCTTCTCCACACTAATAAATTTATGCTTAAGTAGGAATTCAAACTAATTATCGAATAAAGCATGAGTATACTTCTTTTAATAGCTTAGAAGTTCTACAAGAATTCATCCCTTTTGTTTATCTACTCTACATGTTTTATTAATTATTGCGGAAGCAAGTTTAAAACTTGCTTTAAGTCCATGTAAAGATGGTATAACATCCCTTTTTTTACAGAGAAATATATATTTTTCAATTTCTAAACACAACACATTATAATTACATACAGTTTTTCCTGGATATCCCAAGATAAAGGATTTACAATTAGTAAAAAACTTATCATCATAAGTCTTGGCAAGTTTTTCAATTTTTGTGATCAAATGTTTTACATGACTACATTCCCAAAATAAATGAACTAGAGTTTCTTTTTCATGTTTACAAAATGTACAATATTCGGTTATAGTCTTGTTCATTTTGAATAACAAAACATTGGTACCTAATAGTCTATGAGCAATTCTAGTTTGTAACCATTGTAAATATGTATCATTACAGGTCATATAAACCCAGCGATATATATATATTTCCATTCAGCGTTATCAATATCAAAGATATTACACCATTTTTCTTGAGACGTTGGATTGTCGGAGTTTTTTTATAAAAATTCTGTACATTTGTTTTATTCCTTTGTCTATACCTAAAATAGGCTTCATAAAAAAAGGTTTAACTGGGAAAACATAGTTAAAATCCGACGTTTTATCCATTAAACGAACAGATTTAAAAGCTTGTAAGATTGCTCTTTTCATTCCTGCATATGTAAGAAAATTTATTTTCAAATCCGAAGTTCTCTCTAGGTCTTGCTGGTCAATAAAAATCCCATTTCTGTTCATAATATCTTTCACATATCTAATACCTTTATCATACCATAACTTCAAAAAAATAGGTTTTCTATCAATTAGAATAAAGTGATTATAGAATAATGGCATTTCAAGAAGATTGTCCACCGTAGCTATCTCAGATTTTTCAATTAATTCAGAATATGCACGCAATACATCTTTCCAAAAGCAATTTTTAACATTGTTGACCATTATGTCTATGTATCCCTTTCCACAATTGCATAGTTTTTCCAAATTCAGCAAATTACCAATAAGACTGTAACATTTGTTATTTGTACCCTTTAACATCCTTTTAAACCAGGTAAGTTTTAAACTTTTCATATATGCGTACACGTCAACCATTTTTAATCCGCCTTCTGCATATTCCTTTACTGCTACTGAATTTTTAATTTTTACCGGCCCTTGCCAAACAAAGTCCAAAAACAGTTTATTTATTTCCTGTAAGGTCTGTGTTTCGGGATTTGGTAGAGACATAAAAAGATGTGTCAGCAATGGTAAAAGAAGAGATTTTACAACAGTAATCCGGCCAATCGGCGTAAGGTTTCTTTTGTTCCAGTACGAAATTACGTTCCTTATTTTATCAACCTTTTCTTTGTCATTCATATCGCACATTCTTTTATGGTCAATATGAAATTTCAAACCCAACAGTTTAAATGCTTTTGTACCCCAGTTTAATTTCCATCTTGTTTTTATTGATCTTGTACTGTATTTCAAAGCACCGATCCACACAACATGTGTTTTCTCAAAATTCACCTTTAGGCCGGAATATATTGCAAACTCATTTAAAACATCTAAAGTAGAGTGCAAAGAGGTCTGTAGTATTTCTGTAAGGTCATCTCCAAGAATTATTACAATCGGTATGATAAGACTTTTCTAGAGGACACAATATCTAAAAATAGAAACTTCTTAAAACGAAGTCTACTCGTGAACTGCTTAATGGATCTTAATTAAACTCACTATATAGCATCCTTCAGGTCCCACTTTTTTAATGAGTGAGCTTGGTCCTTTTTATTGGTAACTGGAGCTAAAATAACAATACCTTCAAACGATTTCTCCCCATGAACGGCTTGATGGATATTTATCAAACTTTGGCTGTAGCATCATTGTACGATCTTCTCCAACATTTGTTCAACTGGTGGTCTCTGCTCCTATTAAGGGGCCAGTTGAGCTAAATATGAAAATATCTTGAACAACTTCTTATGAACTGCAAGATGCAGATGACTAGTTTAAAGAACTTTTGGAAACAACCCAGGCCTAGTCCAATTACTTGTGTGTAAATTCCACCCAGTTTATAGACCTAGGAAGAATATAGTGTTTGTACTGTTTGTAATCTGTCACATAATAATGCCTTTTGAACTTTCCAGTCTGTTTAAGTTCTGAAGTTCAGGTGAGCATTACACTTCTTTCTTGAGCATAATTCAAAATTACCTAAACTACTGTAAAGATATTGTAAAGGCTAAGAAGTTTAAATTTCATACAGAGAAAGTGCAGTCTAATCTACCTTAATGATCTATTTAAATTTCTCCCTTTATCTGATTTACGTATAAAACGTTTGAGCAGAGCATATCTCCAAAACAATTAAAAGAGCTTGATAGAAATTTAACATTGATAGATACTACTGTGAGGACTTGTACTGCAAAAGACCCGCAACTCAGCTTTATTTACTTTTTGAAATAACTCCATTAGATATACCTGTTCTCCGCAAGTAATTGTAAACTTCTCCAAATGAATCAGAGGTGGCGGACGAATGGTTTTAGACACAATGTCTGTTACTAAAATCGTCACACAGAATAAACCCCACGCCCGGGGATCGTATTCACGACCCCGAGTTCTGTAGTACCATCAGGTTGAATACTATGAGTGCAGTAGCTTTAAAACTACACACAGTGATATATTGTCATTATATGAGTATGTTATGACCCTTTTTATACTTGAGAACATCGAATTTTTTTGTATGTTTTACTCTACTCTACTATAATAATGAGAACAATAGCTTTTAAACTATGCACACTCATCATTATTAGGTTTACCAGGAACCATAACTCCTGCACACATTTTTCAGAATTATGGCCTTTTCAGTACTATGTTTATATATAATTTATATCAGGTCGATTGTGAAGGAAGTTCTACAATTTATTTGAATCACTCTCGACACCTCATTCCTGATGGAATGAGAGAAGAAGCCATTTTCCCTTTTCATGCTTAGCGCCAAGCAAGGGAGCTACAGGAACCATTTTTCATGTCTCTGGTATGACGCGGCTGGGGGTCGAGCCCACGACCTCCCGCCCTGGAAGCGGACGCTCTACCACCAGGCTATTGAATTTCCTAATTAAAACTTTTGTTTACGGTCTACTTTACTTGAATACTACATGTATATGGGTCATTGCTTAGTCATGAATGCAGGCCAAGAACATAAATTTTTATGTTATTATCAGATACATCTGCTATATAATAAAATCTGTAAGAAGATAAGCATTAAAAGTATTTGGGCAGATCTCTTCTGGCCTTTAATATTCACAATGACAACTCTAAAATTTATAATCGATAACTGATCGTATTATAATAATTTCTGCAATTTTTAAGATACACACAACAAATATGGATGCAGATGATACCTAAGACAGGCCAAGGATGCTCAAAAGGCATAGGGTCGTTTAAAGCATATTTTCTCGATCTTTTTATACACTTAGGACAATAAGTCATTGTAAACAGCATGTCTTCTCTAACAACATTGAACGAATCCATTTTCTCTGGTATTCTTCCATTGAAACATGCTATTCAGTGAATTAAGTAAGCAAATTTCTATTGTTTATTTACTGAATAACATTTCAGTCATAAGCGGTGGTCTCTTTTTATCTGCCTTATACAGTTTTGTGCAACATGTAACACTATAAAATCCAAGCATCACATTTAAAAGAAAAATCAAAGCACATTTAAAGGGAATTCCAGTAGTTTTTATGCGCATGTTTCTGCGCAACCGACACCATCTATGGAAAACTGAAGTGAAGTCAACATTTCTTGAAACATGTTACAGACAATCTTAACTAGAAAATGCTTTTGTAAAAAAGCGCATGTCTCCCCCAATGCAAAGTCCTATAGGCAAGAAGTCAATAGGGGTCAGGAGCGAAAGTCGAAGAGACACTGATGGTTAGCTGCAATAGGGATCATCTACTTGGCATGTCCAGTCATCACGCTAAATTTCAACACTCTTGGCCTAGTGGTTCTCAAGTCATTGTTCAGGCTCCTGTGACCTTGACCTTTGATCAAGTGACCTCAAAATAAATAGGGGTCATCTACTCTGCATGTCCAATCATCCTATTAAGTTTCAACATTGTAGGTCAAGTGGTTCTCAAGTTATTTCCAAAAAATGATTTTACATGAACAGGCCACTGTGACCTTGACCTTTAATAGACTGACCCCAAAATCAATAGGGGTCATCTACTCTGCATGTTTAATCATCCTATGAAGTTTCAACATTCTGGGTCAAGTGGTTCTCAAGTTATTGATCGGAACTGGTTATCAATGTTCAGGCCCCTGTGACCTTGTCCTTTAATGGAGTGACCCCAAAAACAATAGGGGTCATTTACTCTGCATGAACAATCATCCTATGAAGTTTCAACATTCTGGGTCGAGAGGTTCTCAAGTTATTGATTGGAAATGGTTTTCCATGTTCAGGCCCCTGTGGCCTTGACCTTTAACAGAGTGACCCTAAAATCGTTAGGGGTCATCTACTCTGCATGACCAATCATCCTATGAAGTTTCATCATTCTGGGTCAAGTGGTTCTCAAGTTACTGACCGGAAATAGTTTTCAATGTTCGGGCCCCTGTGACCTTGACCTTTCACAGAGTGACCCCAAAATCGATAGGGGTCATCTACTTTTCATGACCAATCATCCTATGAAGTTTCAACATTCTGGGTCAAGTGGTTCTCAAGTTATTGATCGGAAATGGTTTTCAATGTTCAGGCCCCTGTGACCTTGACCTTTGATGGAGTAACCCCAAAATCAATAGGGGTCATCTACTCTTTATGACCAATCATCCTATGAAGTTTCAATATTCTGGGTCAAGTGGTTCTCAAGCTATTGATCGGAAATGGTTTTCAATATTCAGGCACCTGTGACCTTGACCTTTAACGGAGTGACCCCAAAATCAATAGGGGTCATCTACTCTTCATGACCAATCATCCTATGAAGTTTCAACATTCTGGGTCAAATGGTTCTCTAGTTATTGATCAGAAATGGTTTTCAATGTTCAGGCCCCTGTGACCTTGACCTTTGACGGAGTGACCCCAAAATCAATAGGGGTCATCTACTCTTCATGACCAATTATTCTTTGAAGTTTCAACACTGTGGGTCAAGCGGTTCTCTAGTTATTGATCAGAAATGGTTTTCAATGTTCAGGCCCCTGTGACCTTGACCTTTGACGGAGTGACCCCAAAAACAATAGGGGTCGTCTACTCCAGCAGCCCTACAACCCTATGAAGTTTGAAGGTTCTAGGTCAAATGGTTCTCCAGTTATTGCTCGGAAATGAAGTGTGACGTACGGACGGACGGACGGAAGGACGGACGGACAGGGCAAAAACAATATGTCTCCTAGGGGAGACATAAATATGAGGAATCTTGAATAAAACAACTTTTTTAATAAGTTTTATCAGTAATCAAATGTTGATACTGGTTTATGTTGTATTGACATGAATCATGCCTGACATGTATCTAGCCATTTTTGTGGCTGTGTTTGACAGCGCACCATGCCATGAATATCCTACCACTTTAGATTTCATACAGTTTGCCAGGTTGTAGTGATATATATATAGCCAGTCTATCCCTCTAATCCGTGACATTCCATGCAAAGTATGGTTGTAAATTATCTAAATACATGTACACTGCTGACTAGCGTACAAATTAAACCAACTAGAGCTAATGCGGTCTCAATCAAATCGAGTCTGCAATATTTACTATTTGTTTTGTCCTCGTTGCTTCCGAGGGATCTATTTTTCAGATTTTGTTAGGGACTAATATATTATGTTGTTATTAAGTGATTAAGTATATATCTATTTCAAGAATTTTACAAAAGTAGTTGATAATTTTAGGTTTTTATTTAATAATAACATCCTTACATTCTTTAAAGATGTTTTAGGAAAAAACTTTTTATTTACACTACAGTATGTTCTTTGATTTTAATGCCCCCGAAGGTGGCCATATTAAAATCGCAATGTCCGTCCACCCGACCGTAACTTTGTAAATTCATTCTGTCATCCATGAAGGAATTTTGAAATAGTTTGGCGTAAATATTAACTTAATGAGACGACGTTTCATGTGAAACACTCAGACCCCTATCTACAAGGTCAAGGTCACACTTAGAAGTCAAACATAAATAGGATCTGTTTCGTGTCCGGATCGTAACTTTGCCATTCATCAAGAGGTTTTAAAGGTATTAAGCATAAATGTTTATCAAAATAAGAACCCTAACTCCAAGGTCAAGGTCAGACTTAGTACTCAAATGTTAACAGGGTTATTTTTTGTGTCCGATCCATATTTCTGCCATCCATGGAAGGATTTTGAAATATCTTGGCATAAATGGTAACCATAATCAGACAATGTGTCACGCGCAAGACCCAGATCCCTTACTCCAAGGTCAAGGTCATATTTAGAAGTCATATCTTGATAGATAACTCTATTATCCCTGAGGGGATTTTAAAACAACTTGGCATAAATGTTTACCATAAGGAGACAATGTGTTACGCGCAAGACCCAGACCCCTAGCTCCAAGATCAAGTTTACACTTACAAGTCAAGTGAAAGGTTAAAAGAGTCTGTTTTATATCCGGTTCGTAACTCTGGCATTAATCAAGAAATTTCGAAATTAATTAGCAGAAATATTCCCCGATAACGAGAAAACGTGTCATGCATAAAACCAGACCACTAGCTCCACGGTCGATGTTACATTTAGAGGTTAACGGTTTACATGATGTGTTTCTTGTCCGTTCCATAACTATTCCATCGATGAAGACACTTTAAAATTACATGGCATAAACGTTCGCTATATTGAAATGACGTGTCAGACGCAAGTCCAAAATCTCTAGCTTCAAAGTCAAAGTCAAACTTAGATTCAAAAGTTAACATTTATGTTTCTTGTCCAGTCAATAACTCTGCCATCATCAAACATTACTTGTCACATTTTTCCCTATGATGAGTTAGTGTGTCATGCTCAAGACCCAGACCCTAGCTATAAGGTCAAGGTTACCTTCGGAGAAATTTTTTATCTGGTCGCAAAATGAGTCATACCTAAACTATTCTGGCATATTTTGCGCATCGACTGTAGCATTCTTGGGCAAACCTCGGGGGCGTTTGTCACCGATAGTGCCAGCTCTTGTTTGAGCTTCAATTCTAACTTTGAGAGTTATATATATTTGTAATTTTCCCTATAAAATGTCAAGGTCAGTAGAGGCTATTGTCAAGTTACCTTAAAGACACACCACAAACTAAATGTAACCTTTTGTATTTCCATGATGCTATCTTACTAAAGTACATCTCCTATTACGCTATACTTAGGATCTGAAGACATGCTATTGATAGCCTCGTTCTGACGACCATTCCGCTAGCCAGTAAGAAGGCTTACTTACAACATTTTGTAAGAATAAAAAATCTATATTTAGACTATATTTAGACTGGGTTTTTGATATTTACACTTTTATGACGTAAAGTGTCAGATAGCCGGTTAGCTTTGTCGGTAAAGCGTTTGCTCTGTCGGTAGAGCACTTGCTCTGTAAGCGACTGGTCCCGGGTTCGAGTCGCTGACTGTCTGCACATTTTTCTTAATCTTTGACATTCGAACAAGTCGTCTGATTGGTTAAAATAAAAAATAGATTGCGAAAATAAAAATAGCAATTCTGGAAATCAAAAATATACAGAAGATGAATGAGAATGGGTCATTCGTGGATCTTCGTTTAGAAGATCAAGTACTTCAGTCAGATTGTTCCAGGATTGTAATTATACATTTTTTGTATGGAGAAATGAAAAATAACAAGTATCTAATTACTGTCTGACAGTAACAGATATAAGGCTAAGGCAATGTATTACTAAATATATTATTCAATTAATGTATTAGCATGTATGGTACTTCCATGTATTAAGGCGAGTTTAGACCACACTTTGTTTCTATATACAGTGTAAGATAGTTATTATTCTATTTTTTTTATAAAACTATACTGAGAAAAGAATGACTGAGTAAGTTTGCAGATGAAGTTATGAAAACAGGGCTTAGCTTGTCCATCTTTCATCTTGTAGAATAGTTGTATGACACCAGTATTACCAGATTTTTTTGCACAAAGTTCACGTGGAAAGAAAAAGTAGACCACTAGGTATTGGTGGGTCTTTAACTCTTCTAATCTGTTGAATATCGATGGATAAAAATAAATGCTATAGCCTATAATTAACGGTTTATGCTAGTATTATAATGTTACACACCAATAGTCACACGAAAACTACATGCAGATATAGACTTGCCATAGTTCGCTACTGCGAAAATCTAAAGTGGTAATATTGGACTGGGAATTCACGGCATGGTTAGTACGAAGACAGTGCTGTTTATATAATGTTAGACATTTAAGTTAACTTTGTATTGAAAGACAAAATCCCCTTTAAGATTATTCAGTATTCAATTATAGAAAGAATTTTAAAACTTCTTTCTAACTTCTGGCAGATATACATGTAATCAATTTGGTCAGGTTCGCGCCATTTTTCGTCCGCACAGGTGTTGCATTCAAGCGGCCTTAACATAAAATTTAGCCCGGTGACCCATACTTTGTTGCCATTTTTATTTTCACTTTTCAATTGTTTATTCACAATGAAAACAGGAAAAAAATCTAGAAACAGCTTTTTCAAAATTAAAAAAAAAAGTTCTTTACTATGAGTATTTTTCATTAAAAAAGTTCACAAAAGTGAACATGAAGCCAGATTGTTTTTCTATTTGTACGCATAATTATAAAGATATTGTATTACAAATATGACTATAATATGAAATAAGTATATAATAGAATCTGTAAAAAGAATTAACCTTATTGTTCTGTCTTTATGCATACTTTGGTTGGTATTTATAAAAAAGCAAACAATCATGAAAATGTTGAAAAGTCGCTATCAGTTTCAGCAACAGTGTGGGTGTTTTCAAAACAATTTTTCACAAAAACAAGCCTGGTGACCCATTGTTTTTATTTGTTCATTGTTTTCAGCACAAATTTTCCTAACATATATGTGAATTTGAAAAAATTCTATGAAAGAAAAAAAACTATACAACATACTGGTACTACTAAATAGCCAGTTATTATAATTAGATTGTTCACCATATTTTTAACATTTTATATTCGTTAGCATCTCTTGCAATGTTAGTGTAAGTGTTCAAGGAAGACAAATAATTCAGACACTAAACGGTAGTTTTGTATATTTCTAAAAGAAGCATTACATATATACATCTACAACCTGTTAAGGTACATTGTTTTGCACTGAACAAAAGTGTTACTTGACTATTCAAACTTTTCTTTGTCCAAATGAATCCAGTTTGTTTTCGAGCACTTGCAAAAAGTATCCTTCTGTTGCCTTTGTTAGGGTTTCACCTGGCGGGGATAACAGACGTTTTCAAATCACATCAACGTACCGATGGTCTTTAATGTATGCCTGGCTATTTCTTGCGATTCTTTCACTCTGTCTGATGACTTAAACATTTTCCATATTATGCCATCTGTTGCAAAGCTTTCTCACTTCATTTATTACACAAGTTGACGTAGAACCAGCCCTATATCTCCTCACCCCAAGGCGTCCGACAGTTTGTCTTGCATGTCGAAGACTTATCGCAATGTTATGTGTAAAATATAAAATAAACTGTAACTTTCCAAGTATATATCCAAGCCGGAAATATTAAGTAAGTAACACATCTTTGAACTTGTTGACACCAAACCAGGTAACACAGCTTTCACAAAAGAACAGGCAAACATATAACTGAAATGACAAAACAGATTTTTTTATTATATCAATAATTATACATTTTCTACATTTTATATAAATAGCTATTTCTTTGTATATTAACGAGGTAGAAAATGGGATTGAACACCTAGCCACACGTTGATAAATATGGAATCAATAATATAACCCCTCAGCACTTATTTTAGCTTAATCAGAAAGATTATCAAAACGACATGGCAGTTTGACATTTAAGAAAATGGCTTAAAAAAAGAGGCAACCAGTTTAGTTTGTTTGTTTGTTTGTTTGTTTGTTTTGGGTTTAACGCCGCTTTTTAACAGTAGTTCAGTCATGTAACGGCGGGCAGGTAACCTAACCAGTGTTCCTGGATTCTGTACCAGTAAAAACCTGTCCTCTGTAAGTAGCTGCCAACTTCACCAGATGAATCAGAGGTGGAGGACTAATGATTTCAGACACAATGTTGTTTATCAAATAGTCACGGAAAACATACGCCCTGTCTGAGGATCGAACTCGCGACCCCGCGATCCGTAGACCGATGCTCTACCTACTGAGCTAAGCGGGCGGGATGCAGCTAGTTAAGTGATTATTACTTTTCGATGCACATGCAATGAAAATAAATCAGTCCCAATGTTAAAAAATCCTTCGTGAACTAGCAATTTGAACATAAATTTGGTTATTTTGCATAACATTTTGCAAGAATTTGACGGAAATATCAAAACATTTTATTTTCATTTTTTTTAAAATAAAAATAAGCCGTAATTCTCATTGGAGAGCAGCACGTTTTTCATGAAAAGCAGTTGATTTCCTTATCACTTTGGCCTTGAAAAATATCTCAAGATACTCAATATATCATATATTTAAAACGTCTAGCATTTTCTAAATCCGGTAACAATTATTCATAACAATCATAAAAATCAGGATTACACAATTTCAAATAAATCTTTACCGGGGTCAATGATATGACTGGTCTGAAATTCGTTAGGGATATTGCCAAACGATTACTGAAAGAGTGATGGCATTCCTGATGGAGTCAGAAGACTTGCTGATGAAATCAGAACATTAAATTAAAGAAAGATCATTGCCTTACTATTCGCATCCTGCGGATGATATAGCCTTCCGCCAAAACCATATGCAAAATGTTAATGGAGAGTTATGGTCTTTACAGCTTAAATAATATTATCATAAATAATGAAATATTAGAATAAGAACATTAACAACAACAACATCAACAGCAACAATAATAGTACAAGCATGGAATAATTACCGTAGTTTTATGCAGCCATTGCTTCCAACGAAAACGGCAGAATTCCAAAGCTAATACAAAACTACCGACATTTTGCTTAATTTTTTTAAATAATACAAAGGTATCGGATCACGACGTGTAAATATTTTACAAGAAAACAAGGTATATCACAGTATATTAACATAAACTAGAACGTTATTTACATTTTCACATAATTTTTGGATGACGTCTATTTGATTATGTTGCATGCCGTCCTATTTTCCTGTGTGAAACAATTTTGTAAGACGCCAGTTATGTCAACAATCGAGTAAATTTAGGTAAGCGTAGCATAAATTATGACCAGTGGTAGAAACTTTGTCAACAAGACAAGAATCAGTTCTGGCGTGTCGTCTTAATAATTTTCGAGATGCCACGATATTGCACGATATGTCGAGATAATCTATCCTGACATGTCCGTCATTTTCACGTCAACTCGGGGGTCAATTAACGCTTCCATACAAAATGTATACGGTGCTTTAGTTGTGGCACCGGGGATAGGATTGCGCGAAATAATATTTGAACTACCATGTCAGATTATGAAAGCGGTATGTCTTCCGGACAAACCAAAATGTAAGAAGCAGAACGAAAAGGTGTCTAACACATCTCAGGATCAGTTACTGGAGCTTGCCCATTAATATTTTATAAAACAGGGCTTTTGTGGCTTTGGTAATATTGACATATTCAAAATTATGCTTTACACTGCAGGAAATAATGACTTATGAAAGGACGAAGTGAGCAATTTTGAGAGTACTGGAATAACATAATTGATCCGGCCATAAGGAAACCAACATAGGCTTTGCAACCAAAAATTGACCCAGCCGTGCTTTCCGGGAAGCCCTGGTCGGGGACCCATCCCGTTCGCTTTCAAACCCCGTTTGGAAAATCAGAAAACCCGGGTAGCGAACAGCATGGATCCTGACCAGACTCCCGGGGATAGCCTTTTAGCAGTTACGTGTATGTAGAAAATTTTTAAATGAATAAAACTAAAACCTAAAAATTTAACAATGAAAATGGTGTAGATTTTTTTAAAATACCGTAAGCCAAAAATAAAACCCAACCCATCTCAGTGAAAAAAAATAATGAAAATTTCTTTTGGGTTTTCAACAAAAAAAGTCAATTTGAAACGTCTAATATACAGACTTCAATCACTTCAAAAAAATTTGTATAGAACTGATGCACTTCCCGAAAAATTTAAATTTAGATTCATATTTTTACAGAAGACTTGATCTTGAAAGATTATAAAAAATTTCCAAATCAAAGCTTTATTTTCACAGAAAAAAATTTTAAAAAGCTATAAAATACAAAGGGAAACAAAAAATGCAAATACCTGTGCTTTATTTTGAATATTTTGTATTTTTTATTGCAAATTTTTCCACCTATAAGATTATGTAATTTCTTTTTTTTTACGGTAAAAATTTTCCGATTTTCTCCTGAAATTTTTCACTTTTCTCTTCATGCATGTTAACAAATATTTTGCCTATAAATTTTAAAGGGTTTTTAAATTCCAAAAAAACTTTAAAGTTAGGGTTAAAGGTTATGTTATTTTACATTTTAAAAAGGGTCCTTTAGTTTCAAAAGCTTAAGTTAAAAAAAAAGGGGGGCCTTTTCCAAAAAAGGAAAATAAAATAATTTTCGGTGCAGATGTGAAACGGGAAAAAGGCGCGGGTTACAGAAATAAAACGCCATTTTTTAATGGGCAATAAAAATTTTTTTAGAAAAATTATTATACCCCAAATTTATTTTTATTTTGTAAGGTTTTTTTTCCGCACGGGAACCAATTTGTAAAAAGGCGATTTTCCACTTTGATTGTGGAGGAAAAACCTCAGGTCCCCCCTCCGTCCCTTATTTTTTCCCCCGAGTGGGAAACCTTTGGTAAACCACCCCCCCCCTTTCTGTAACCCAGCTGGAGGGCCCCTTCCTCCCATAAGGAATTAAACGTCACGAGAAAGGTTCAAACCCCACACCCGGAAAAGGGCAAGTGATTTGAATTTCAAGATCTTAACCACCGCCACGGGGGCCCCAAACCCGCATTTAGGTAACATCAAGTATGATACAAGGAAACATGAAATAAAAATATCCCTAAAAGTCCCAAGTAAAATAAACAGTTTTTAAAATAAAGCGGGAATTATACGGAAAATTAAAAAAAAGTTTGAAATTTAGTTTTACCTTATGAAATAAAGGGTATCTCATGTTACCACAGTTAGTTTTTCAGTGATATAAAAAACCCAATCCCACCGTGCCATACATTGAAATAGAAAAAAAAAAAATGAAATTTGGGAATTTACCTTTTTCCCTGAACGAAAATCATACGGTAATCTAAAACCCGAAATTTCAAAAATTTTACCCCAAAAAAAATTTTTACAAAAAAAAACAAAAAAAAATAGTTTCGGGGGGGCAGCTATAAAGTGTTCAAAAGGGTTTACAGGAAAAACACATGTTTTTTCCGTAAAAAAGAAAAGCGGGGAAAAAATTTTCAAAATTTAGCCTCCCCCATGTAAAAAATAAAGCAATTTCAGGTGGGTAAACGGGGATTTAAAAATTTTTTTTCCAAAAGGGAACACACAGGAAGACAGTGTTTTTCCAGTGTAATCAAAAAACAAACCGCTGGGGAAAGGGAAATCTTTGGGACTTCAGAAAAACCGTTCTAAAAGTGTTAAAAAAAGTCCCCAGTGCGGGACAGGGGGAAACCCACGCCTGCAAAAAAAAATTTGATACCAACAGAAAAAAACGGAAAAAAAGAAAAGGGATGTTTGCAAAAAAATGGGGCAAAAAAGCACCCGGGCCGAGTTTAATCAAATTTTTTTTGCAACTCACATAAATGTTGGGTTCCCTCATGTGGTAACGTTGGAACACCATATGCGAAAAATGGGCTAAAAACCGGAGTAGCAACACATTCAGTGAAAGTGGGAGTTTATAGACCTACAAAGATGCCCAAAAGGGACCTTTTATGTTCAAATGAAGGAAAAAAAATTGAAAACCCGGCCGTCATCAAAAAAGCTGTTTCAACAAGCAGAAAGAAAAAAAATTCAATTTAAAGTTTACGTTCAAAAGTTGCCCAAAAAACTAGATGATTTGGGAAGAAAATTGTTTAAAGCAATTGAAACTTAAGAAACGCGACAAAACAAAAGGAAAACAACCCGAAAAAGTAACGCGATTTCAGACAAACCCCTTCCCCCCCAAAAAAAACATATCCCGACATAGCCCAAAAAAAAAAAAGGGGCAAACAATGTTAAATTTAAAAGGGGCGCAACAAAACGTGTGCGGGAAACTGTAAAAGACCTTTTTTTAGAGAAATAGCAATCTTTGACGAAAAATTTTGGGTATACAGAGATACCTTTCCCACACCTAGCAAAAACCCCATCGCAGAATTGATATCGAAAATTTAAAGGGAAATTTTGGGCCACATCAAACAAAGGGAAAAAAAGGGGAAAAGGGTTCCAAAGTTTTAAAAATAGACAAAATTTGTTGGGGAGAATAATGACAAAAGAAGGGGAAATAACTGTATAAAAACTTTTAAACAAAAAAAATCTTGTATTGGGCTGACAACGGGAATCATTCGTAAAACTTTTTTTGACCAAAAAGGGGTTAAAGTGAAATCCATCTATAAACAAAAGGGGGAAGGTGTGTTTAACGGGGGAAGTGGCCTTTTGTGGCCAAAAATTTGGCACCGCACTTTTTCCCGGGTTACTATCCCTATAGGGAACCATTCAATTCTTGAAAATTTTCGGGTTTTTAAAACAGTTGAAGATAGACGGAGAAATAGAAGCGACTGGTGAGTGTTCAGGCATAGAATGTGCAGGTAAAAACTTAATTGTATCATTTCGAAATCCTTCCGTGGTGAAAATTCTTACAGTTACGGGAAAAGTAATTAGGCCCAAAAAAGGGAATTTCACCGAATTTCCAAAATTATGAAAACAGTAAAAAAAAAACGGGAAGCGGGTTTTTAAAAAACTAACTGGGCATCGCCGGGCCCTTTGGCCAGTAACATGTTTTGACAACGGAGGGGAAAACCAAAGGGCGGTTTTTGAAGTTTTGGGCAAGCTGTATGGACCACATGGTGCATCCGTTGACAAACATGGCGTGCTATATGTATGCGGACGATTTTTACATAACGTTCTTCAGTTATCTGAAAGTGCACGTTTAAACAAAATTACTGAATAAAGACGATGGTTTAAAAGATGCCCCGAATGTTTAACGTGGGACAAAATAAAAAGACTGTATATAAAAAAGGGGACAGGGGAAAAACATTAAAGTTTCCCTTTTTATACTAAAACAAAGTATGGAACGAAGGGCCCCAAAAAGAAATAAATTGAAAAACCGAAATTTTTGCTTTAATTGGAAATGTACAGGGTTTTTTTAAATTTAAAAAAAGCTTCACCAGTACTCAAGAATTTACTTTTTTTCCCACATTTTAGTTATTTACTACCCAAAAGTGATAGCAGTGACACCTCATACCAAATACATTGTTTCTAAAAAAAGCTTTTGAAAAAAATTTTTAATGAACAAAGGGAAAATTAAATTCAGAAATCGGCTTTTTTAATTCAATTTAAATTTAGATAAACATTGCCATTTCAACCAAAAACCCCTGAAACATAAAACCCCTTTTGGGGAAATTTTTTTTAAACTTTGCTGGGGATTTTTTAACAGTAAAAAATTTAAAAATGTAGACTGTGGAACTGTGGTTGGGCCCAAAAATTTTGAGAGATAAAAGCTTCCAATTTTTTGGTATTATTCAGAAAAAATTTTTAGAAACAAACGGGGGATCAAAAAAAGCGCAAGACTTGTGTTTTGTTACAAATAAATTCGTGATAAAGAAGAACTGACTGGAAACCCTTTCAAAGGGTTATCCCCAAACCCCAAGTTTTTTGACCTAAAGATCTTTAAATTTATGTAAAACCCAAACTTTGGGTGTAGAAAACCCTTTATATATACAAAGAAATACATTGTCTTTTAATTATAAAGTCATGAAATTCATTTTCAGTCAGCTACCTTTTCATTTTACAAAGGTTTCAAAATGGGCTAAACTTTATGAAAGAACATAGAAACCCAATTTTTACGATAAAAAATAAAAAAACTCTATTGCCCGGGAATTGCCAACGTCATTCTTTTTTTAAAAAAATTGCCCAACCCGAAAAAACCCCGGGTGGTTACCCGTCCGGGGGCGGGTATTTCGCAAAACCCGTATCAAAACAGGGAAAATAGTTTTGTCCGAGGAAAGGGTTTAAAACTTTCTAAATAATTAAAAAGCTTAGCAAGGGTTATTTTTCGGACTTTGGAATAAAAACTTGCGTGGGGAAACCCTCGAAAATTTAACGGGGTCAGATTTTTGGGTCGTGGGAAAATTTATATTGATACCCGTAAAAAGTTTAAAAAAATCTTTAAAACAAAAAGAAAAATTAAAACCGGGTTTCCGTTCAATTACTAGATTTTGTTTTTAAAACTTTTCCAAAATTTTTTCAGGGAACTGGGACGTAATTAAAACTTTGGGCCCGGTGGTGTTATACGGGAGCCTCGTATCACAGAAACCCAGTATTTTTGATGGTTTCCGGTATGCTTGAAAAAAAAAACGAAATAGAGACAAAAATTTTTTGGGACACAATAAAATCTTAAATTTACGCCCAAATATTAAATTGCCGGACTTTTTAAAAAACAGAGTTTCCACAAGCGTAGACCGGGTCGCGTTTCAAGTGTCCAAAAAAAAAACCCCACCATTTTGATCGGATTGATTAATAACAAAATAGAAAAAAAGAAGGAAACAGGTCCAATAGAAAAAGTGGCTTTGGTGCTCTAAAATTTTTTGGTGGGTTTTAAAAAAGATTTTCATTTTTTTGGTTTTTAAATATTGGACTGGGTTAAAATTTTTCCAGACAGACACACAATTTCCGTACAAGTGCGGATACCAAATGCCAACAAGAAAATTTTTTCAATTTTTTTAATCCCTTTATTTGGGGACAAATGGGAAAAGTGTTTTTTTCTTTATTTACTTTTATAAATGAAAAACGAAGAAAAAACCAATGCCTTTTTCTTTTTCCCTAGGGGTTTTAAATTATCTTCATGAAATTTTTTACCCCGAAAGTTTTTTTAGTCTGTACAAAAAGTTTACAAAAAGCCAAAAATGGAACAAACATCACAACATGAACAATAAAGTTCACAAATTTTTTAAATTTTAAAAAAAACAAAATAAAAAGACATGTATAAAAAGAAAAATTAATAAACCCTTTTGAATAAATAAAAAAATCTTTTAAAAAAATTGAATCTAAAAAAATTACATGAAACATCAAAAACGCACAAAACCCCCTTTAAAATTTGTAATTTTTTGTTTAATTTTAAAAAATGTCCCCTAGACTTTCCCTTTCATCATTAAAAAAAAAATTTTAATTTTCCCAAAATATTTTCGGTACCAGAATTTCCCAAAATTTTAAAACAGTTTTATCATATAAATCAAACCCTTTCGTTTAACCCCTTGATTTTTTTCCCAATTTAAAAAAAAATTTAAAAAATCCAAGTTTCTGGAAGAAGAAATTTTTCCTTTGAAATAAAAAATCACTAAATTAGCGAAAAACTTTTTTTTGAAAATTACTTCTAAATTTTACGGGAAACAATAAAAAAAACCCCCACAGCTTCATCCGGGGTTGGGTTTAAAACCAGGTTTACAAAAAAAAACAGTAAATTTGTGCAATACTGGTTTTTAAATTATTTAAAAAATATAATTTTGGGAAGAAATCAAATTTAAAATTTTTAAAACCAAAAAATTAAAAAAAAAAAAAAAACGGCGCAGCCCAAATTACTAACCCTTAAATTCGTTTTAATTATGCATTTAAAAGGGGCGAAAAAAGTGGGTTATGGGCGATAAAACTATTAAAAACCCAAAGGGAAAAAGGAACAAAATTTTTTCCAAAATTTTAAAATTTCAAAAAAAAGACCCTTTTCAATGCCAGAAGATATACAAATCAAAAGTAAATTGTTTTAAAATTTTACACTACATTAATTAAAAAAGCCTTTCCTTTGAAAAACCAACTTTAGGGGCATGCTCCATGCTTTTTTCGCGTTTAAAGCCTTTTTGGAATTTGGGGAGAAACTTTTAGCAAACCAAAATGGATCCTACCAAAACGGCGCGGATGCCAAAGCCACTAGGGTTGGTTTTCCTCAGGGTACGGCTAAAATTAAATTCAAGTTTTCCCAGAAGTAATTCATTGTAAAAAATCCCAAGGAATGTCATAAAGGCAACAGGAAAACAATGAGGGTTTTGGGCAGATTTTTTATAAAAATTTACAAAAGTATACCCCAAAAAAAAGAAAATAAAAATCCCAAAAATCTGTTTTTTTATCCTATATTTCTCACTAAAACGCAGACTTTCTTTCAAAAATTTAGGGGCTGTCCTACCCTTACACTTAAAAATTTATTACTTCAATCCAGCCAAAAAAAAAGGTTACTCCTATCAGAAGAAATAATAATGCCACTAGACACATTTTATAAATTACATACCCATACAATATTACTTAACCAAAGAAAAGATAGGTCAATAATGAATTAAAACCATTCTAAACTGGTCAAATCTGCTTAAATTACAAAAATTAAAATTTAAATTTAATATTTGCAAAGCAGGTCGATTTTTTAACGTTTGCCCGCTTTTTTTTTAAAAAAGTACAAGGGGAGAATGAATTCAGATCATCAAATTCCTATATCTACTCAACAAAGAGTTTTTTCGGGTTTAAACTTTAACATGAAATCCATAAAATTTAAATTTCCAAAAAAGTTAAAGGTTTTGGGTTTCACAAAAGACGGTTTTTTTTCCCGCCTTTTTCATTCTCCGCCTGTTTCAACAAAAATCAAAATGACTTTTTTGATTCAAAATTTCGGGTTTTTGGCCCTTTTGGCTGCTTTTTCAACAAGAAATTTCAAAAAAAGGAATCCCCCAAAAACATTTAAAGCTTTTTAAATACCAAAAAAAAAATTTAACAACATACTGAAACAGGCGGGGTTTTTTCTACAAAAAACCAAAAAAATGCTTGTTTTACTTTTTACTTTAAAAATTTTCTTTAAAGACTTATCCTTTGTGCAAAAGAAACGGGGAAATTTTTCCCAATTTTGGGGGGAAAAGGGGAACATTTAAGCAAATTGATTTCAATGAATATTTGCTGTCCCCGCTCCCTTAATTTCCCACACCTGCCACACTGAAAAGTTAAATAAGAAAGGGAGGGGGTATTCATCTTTTAAATTAATTTTCCCACTTGAACAATTTTTAAATGCATCCCTTTTTTGCCGGGAAATTCAAGTAAAAATTTTTGAAAACAATCTGTTTTCAAATTACATGTTTTCCAATAGGTTTTCCCAAAACGATATATTTTTACTTTTGAAAAAAAGGGTTTTGATTCACTAGATAAAAACGTTCACAATCATCACAATATACGGTTTCTCTCTCTCACCCTATACCTCTTTGTCACTCTTGCTTTTTTATCTTTACATTTGGATGCTTAAAGGGCAGATTTCAACAAAAAAGTTTAAAAAAAAAGCAAAAAAATTGGCATACCTTTCTCGCAATTTTTGCGGCTAAAACGGGCAGTTTCACTAAACAAACCCCTTGGGTATGGAAAGGGGAAAACAAGAAACCCAATCCTATAAAACTGTCTACCCCAAGATTCTACTTTAGGTAAAAACGTCAAATTTTGGGCTTTGAATTTTTTGGGGTTTTTCATTTTATAGCCCCTGCAAAATAAAGGAAAAAAATTTCTTTTGGGGGAAATTTTTTACACACATACAAAAAAATGAATTTTCTTTTTTCACAGGAGGAAAAAATACTGCCTTTCTTCCTTGCCTAAAAACAACGGGAGGGACAAACAAAAATTTTAAATGTAAGGCATTACCATATTTTTTACAAAAATTTTCTTTCCAAGTTATGATTTTAACAAAATTTCATTTATTAAAATCAAAAATTGTATCGGGACTTCAATGAGGCACTACCACTCCCACAAACCCCCCGGGTCCCTAGTTTGCATAACACACCCATGCACTTTTTAAAAACATGCAATGCTTTTCAATATAAGATATCATTTCAAACAAATTTTGTAAAACAATACAAAAGTCTATTAAAACAGGCTTTCGGGGACATCCCTTTCTTAAGGCCATTTCAAAACAAAAGTAGCAATTTTTTAAAAAGGGTTGGGGTTTCAAATTTTGGGAATTAATCATTTTTTGGAAATTTTATGGGGGAAAATTTTTTTCCCCAAAAATTGTGGACGGTAGCATGCATTTCCACCCCGTCCATGAACAGGCTCAATCAAACCGACCGGCAAAAATTTTCTTTTGGGGGGGGTTGAGCGACTTGTTTAAGTTTCCCCCTTTTTTTCCCATTTTTTGAGTATAATACAGGGCTCCCAATTTTTATTAATATATTCAAAAGGAAAACAAAGAATTACAAAATTTTTTTGTCATTGGGAAGGGTTTTCTTTTAAAAAGCGACCAAGAACAATTTTTAATTTTCCAAAACGAAGCCTTTCATTGGCCCCCCTGGGTTTTCCTTTTTAAAGATAATTCCCTATTTTTTCTAAAAACAACGATCTTTTCTACAAAAGTTTTTTCCCCTTTTGGTGCAGAAAGGTTAAAAGAAATGCAAGGATAAAGTTTGGGCCCGTGGGGAATGAAAAAAATTTTTGGGGTTTTAATTTAACCAAACTGATTTCTTTAAAGGGGGGCCCTCCATCCTTTTGAAGGGTACCAAAAATGGCAGACACGGGGGAAAGGAAAAACAAATGAAATTTAAATTTTACCCCAGGTTGGTTTTTCCTCCAAAATTTTACAAAAAAAATTTTTTTTACTTTTTCTATTTTTATTCACAAAGTATTAAAACAAAAAACGGTTTTGTTTTAACTTTAATTTTAAAAAAGTTTTTAGGGAAACAAACAATAAAAAATTCTTTTTTAAGGATTATGAAGTAACATTTGAAAACCCGGGCTTAAAACCCAAAAAAAACCCTATACCTGTGGATGTGGTCCCAAAAAAAAACATTTATTTTTAAACTTTAACAGGAAATAATAAAATTTTTAAAAAAAAAAAAATTTTAACAAAGACAAAAGAGACAGAAAGGTATTAAAATAAAACCAAAAAAAAAAAATTAACCATATTTTGCCGACACAAATGATTCTGGGGCCCTTTTCAAAACCCGGGAGATCTTGTCAGCCGGGCCCCCTATTCGTGCAAACCGATCAAATTTTTCACGGTTGCTATTCAGTCCCCGTCTTTTGGGAAACACCCCTTTTAAAAACAATTTTTGCGTCCAAAGGGGGAAAATGTACAATTCAGGGGGGGGGAAATTTTCCGGGAAATGAAAATGTTTGGAAAATTTCCTAGCGACATGTTTTAAAAAAAATGTTTAATTTTGGGAAAAGTACCACAAAAAAACTCAATAATTAATTTTTTTTTAAACATGATTTCAGTTGGGAAAAGGGGGTTTTCCAAATTTCCCTGAAGAACATTTATCTTATTAGATTTAACCCAAACCCAAATTTCCCCTTCATCAGCGGATTTTTTTGAAACCCTGGGTTTTTTTTCCTGTCTTTTAAATCACATATCCCAAGGGGTGAACCAAAGACTTAAAGACTTTCAAAAATTTCAAGAAAAGAAATTTAACCCACCGACAAAAAAACCGGGAATAATTTATTTTGTGTTTCAAATAAATGTCTCTCTTTTTTTTGTCAGTTCGTGCTTTAATGCTTGATTTTATAATTCTTTCCTTTTAGTTCTTTACGTTCACTTTTTTCTTCCCGTGCAGCCCCGGGGGGTTTTCCCCTTTTACCCTCGGGAGGCAGGTTTCTTTGAAGGACCCCTTTTCAATTCCCCAAATGGATTTTCTGAAAAAAATGGTTCCGTTTAATACATTTTCCCCCCCAAAATGAAATTTTCGAATTTTTTTTTAAAAAATTGCCCTTTTTTTTATCCTTAAAAGGGTTTTTTCTCGGGGGGGCTAACATAAATAAGTTTCTGTTTACATTTGGGATACAGGGACCCGGGAAAAATTTTTAATTAAAATCAAGTGTGAGGGGCTAGCAACAAACCCCAAATTTAAACCCCCAGTTTCCTTTTCCCCTTGTTATTGGCCGTTCAACAGGGATGGTTTCTATTTTTAATTTTCTTTGGGAAAACTTTTGGGTTTTACATTTTACAACTTTTCGGGGGGGAAAAGTAACACTAACGAAAAACATTTCTTTTTAAAAAGCATTTTTCTGCGGGGGTGTAAGAACATTTCCTTTGTTGAACCTTTCTGTTTAGGGAAAATGGGCAATTCATGGGTGTGTCCCCCTGTGTTTTTTCTATTGTCCCTTTTTCCCTTTTTCTTTGTTCTGAACAATCAAAAATCAAACCACACTGAATTGGTACATAAAAAAAAAGAGGGATCTCCAAAAAATTACCTTTTTTTTAAATTTCACTTTCCCTACCTTTTAAAAATTATTTTTCATTTTTCAAGTAAAATAATTTTGCCAAATAAAAAAGTGAAAAACCTTTCTTTGGATTGCATTTTTAAGGCGTTTCCCCCTGGGCCAGGGTTTTCTTTTTTCTTAGTAAGATTCCCTGAGATAAATTTGGGGCCCTCGGCCCTTTCTTTTTTACATCATTCGAAATAGAAAGTAACGGGTTTAAATTTTTGTTTTTTTTTGGGAATAATGAACCATTCTTTTTTTCATTCTTATTTTTTTTTCCCTTTTTTTTTAAACCAATTCCCGGGAAAGAAATGTAATATTATATAAAAGGGGAAAACTGGGAAAAAATCTATCTTTTTCTCTAACCCCCCATCTGAAATAACTTTACCTTTTATGTGTTTTAGATCCCTTTGAATATAAATTCCAAATTTATATTTACGTAAACCCAAAAAATTTTACACTTACAGCTAAGGTTCAATTGACAGATTTTTTTTCAGCAAGTTGAGCTGTCTGAAAGGGAAAAAATATGAAATTGATAACAAGGTCCCTTTTTTGGTGAAATTTCATAAACCCAAAAACTTTTTAACTAAATACAAAAAAAAAAAGAAAATTTTTTTTTTTTCTTTTAGCAAATTGTTTTTTAATTTTTGGAAAAATTCCCCTTAAAAAAAGGGGGGGCACATTAAAAAAAAAGAAAAGGGGGAAACTTTGCAGGTCCCCTTCAACACGCAAAAACGAAAATTTTCAGGCTCGTTTTTAAGGTTTTCACTGCTAAATTAAAAAATTTTTACCAAAACAACGCCCAACCGGGGCTTTTAAAAAACAGAAGTAGTGCAAACAACCTTTCCCGTTTTATTACTGTCAATATGGGAGGCCCTTTCATAAAGAATTATAATCCTTTTTTAAATTTTTTGATTCCCGGGACTAAACCTAATTTGGGAAAGTCTTTTCAAACCTTGTAACAAAATTTTCCCCTTTTCAGGCTTTTTCCCCCTGTACACGTTACTTAATTTACCATCCCCCCACTTTCTCGGTTTCCCTCCACGCAGAAAAGGGGATCACGCTCATCTTTTTGGGAAAAAGCCCTAGGGTCCCACCTTTAAGGGCCCTCCAAATCCCAAGCTCATAGAAATTGGGTTCAATGTTCTGGGGGAACTGAAGGAAAATCATAACCAAGAAAGAAATAAACAAAATTTTCAACCTCCTTTGGCACGTTTTAAAATTTTTTTGAATTTAAAAGAAACTACTTACTTACCCAAAAAGAATCTTTTTTTTACATTTTCAATTTTAAAAAAATGGAAAAGGGAAAAATTTTTAAGAAAAGAAAATTTTCCAAAGATTTTTAAACACATAGGTTTTTAAATGTTTTCTATACGTTATCAAATTTTAAAATTGGGGTTTTTATAACCCAAAAAAGTTCAGTAAACGACAAAAATTCAAGCTGTGGCACACTCCTTATTCCTAATTTGGGAAACATTAAAATAAAACCCTTTAAATAGTCTACATTTTAAAGCCATGGGTAGTAAATAAAAACAAATTTTTTTCTAAGTTAACCAAAATTTCGAATTTTCCGGGTTCCAAACTTCCATTGTTTTTTTCTGTGGGGCACTTTCGTTTCCCTTTCCGCATTTAGGGGTTTTTATCTGTGACCAACCCCGAGCTCTTCCCCACCCACGTCCACTTTGGGGAGGGTCTGAATGTTCTTGTCCTCAGCAATGGGCCCGATTGGCCCCCCATCTCTGCCACCTTTTCCCTTTTGAATTTTTCACCCTTGGGAGTGCGGGGCCTTAGTTTGGGAAAAGTAAAAACAAAAAAAATGGTTATTCAGCATTTTTTGACATTGTTTTCCAAAAAAAAAACATTTAGAATTTAAATTTTTTTAAAATTATTTCCGGGCTAAAACAACTACAAAAAACATGTATGGGAAAAGTTTTTCTTACTAAAAGTTTATTTAAACCTTTTAACTGGAAAAAAAAAAAACCCCACAAAAAATCTACTTTCAAATTTCCCAAAAATCAAAATTCCCTAATCTTTTGGGAAGTATCCTTTGTAAAAATTTTTTTTTATGTAAGGTTTCCCCACTTTCAGGGGGTCTTTCGGCCCTTCCCAGAGTTTTTACTCGGCCTGAGTTCTGCCAGGGGCCCCTCGGTTTCTGGGAAACACTTGTTCAAATGCCCTCTCCTCCCACGGGGCACCTAGAGAATCAAAAACGGGGGTTTTTTGCCCTCCTGGTCCGGGAGTTTCCCGCTGCTTTCCCTCTTTTCCTGCCCAAACCTTTTGCTCCAGAGACATTTGTCTCTATCTCTTTCCTCAAATAGACCTTGAACTTTAATGAAATGGACCCCTTTTCCTTTCTGAAATAAAAACCCAATTTTAAAATTTCCCCTTTTAAATTACATTTATTACTTTATTTAATTTTTGCCTAAAAATTTAAGAAAAAAAAAACCCCAACAAAACTTTAAAATTTACCAAAAAAAAAAAAAAAAATAAATTTCTTTAAGTACCCCTAAAAAGTTGTTTTTAGGGTAAACAAATTTTCAAAGAAAAATATATTTTAGTTTTTGTCTTTTAAATGGCAAAATGTCTTGTTTTCAAAGCTAAATTCTAAAATCTTACAGGATCATTTTTCAAAAGCTTTTGGTTGGGGAGATAAACCAGCCCCCCTACAAAATTTCCGATTTGGCCCCCTTTTTAAAATTCTCAAAATTAAACAAAAGTAAGGGAAAAAACTCATGTTTTTTGGGTTTTTCTAAACCCCTTTTTTTTTGGGGGGTGCAATAGAATTTAACTAATTTAAAATTTTATTCTTAATATTTTCCATCCCGTAAAAAACAAATTTTCACACTTTAAATTTTTTAAAAAACAAATTTTGGAAAAAAAAAAAGAATAAAAGGGAAAAAAAACCGCAATAAATATACCGGATCACTTTCCAATTATTTGACCTCCTCCTTCCTTTTTTCAAAGAATTCCTTTACAAAATTTGGGTAACGCTTGTCTCACTCTAAGACTTCTTTCCTCTTTGACAAAACCCTTTTCTTTACACTTTTCCAAATTTTTTGTTTTTTTTTCCTTTACATTTTACCTGTAAGCAGAAAATAAGAAAAACATTATCCCCTCTGTAATTAAACCAAAAAAGGGCCAAAACCCCCCCACAAAAACATTTCCCTTTTGGGGTTCCCATTAATAAAATTTTTTATTTTGGAAAAATTTTTGTGTTTTTGTTTGACACACACCCAAATTTTTTCATACTCATTGATGATTTAAAATTTTTTTTCCCCAAACCTTTTTCAGAGCAAAAACCCCGGGTTTCAAAAAAAACATAATGTCCGCTGATGGTATCATGGGGTTTTTCAAACACCTTTGTTTTTTTAATTAAAAGGGAGCAAAGACAAATTTAAAAGGGATAGAATTGGGGGGGTGATGAGGGAGTGGGTTTGTTTTTTGTGGGAAGGCATTAAACTTTGAACAATTTGGGGAATGGGTTGTTCAAAAGGGAAGAATTTTTCATGGGGGGGGGGCAGTGGGGTATTCTAAAAGGGATGAGTTTAAAGGGGTGGTGGGGGGGGTTTGTCTAAAAGGGAGGGGTTTAAAAAAATGAGGGGGGCGTGGGTAGGGCAAAAAGGGGGGTTTTAACATGATGGCGGGGGGGAAGTCCTAAAAGGGATGAGTAAAATATGAGGGGGGGGCGTGGATAGTCAAAAGAGATAGTTTAACTATGATTGGTTTTGGGGGGGGATAGTCCAAAAGGAATAGTTTTAAAACCCAGAGGGGGGGGCATGGGCCCGTCAAAAAGGGGGATTTAAAAAAGAGCGGTTTGGGGGGGGTGGGAAAATCAAAAAAGGGGTGAGGGAAAATATGAGTGGTGGGGAGTGGAAAAGCAAAAAGGGGAAAGTTTAACTATGAAATTTTAAGAAGTGGAAAATTTTTTAAAAAGGGTAGAATTTTCTGGGACAGGCTAGCATTTACAATTGTTAAAAAGAAAAGTTTTGTACAACTATTTAAAGTTTTTCACCTTTAAATAAGTTTTTTGTTGTGACAGCATTTCTAAAGGAAAAACCCCCTAGCAATGAATTATTCCCTTTTCCTTTTCCTTTTCAAACACATCATTTCTTTCAAATTTTAGACTGGATGCCTTTTTTTTTCAAAATTCCCGGGAAAATTTCATTGGAAATTACCCGGATTTTTCAGACAGTCCGGGGGGGGGGCAAACCAACCCAAAATCCCCCTCGACCAAGAATTACTTCTTTGTTCCGGGGTCGTACCTTTTTAAAAACTGCATTTTTCTTTCCAAAAAAACATATACACGGGAAATTAAAGGGGAAATTATTGTTTACCAAAATATAAATTTTTTTTGGGGATTAAGGCCCCCAAAAACCCCAAAAATTTAAAAGGGCCAAAAGGTGGGCATCAGCGGGATCTATGGGTACGGGGCCCAGTTTCCTCCAGATAAAAATTCGGAAAAAGGAGGGCACCTCAGTTGGGAAACCCCTGGCAAACTGGAATCCCACAGGGTTTGGGAAAAAAAATCTGGGGGAAAAAATTCTTTTGGGAAACCTAACAAAACAATCTGAGCGTGGCTCCCAAACCCCCAGAGGGGAAGGGGGAAGGGTTTTTTAAAATCGCCACCTTTAAACACGGGGGCCCAAACCCAAAGGGAAAAAACAACAATTTTTTTGGCAATTTAAAAAAAAAACTAAATGCGGGAAAGGAAAAAAAACTTGTATCAAATTAAATTTGAGAAAGTTTCAATATTTAAAAACTAAAAATCAAAAAATCATCTACCACTATTTATAAAAAAAAAACCCTTTAAATTTTATAATAGTAACCAGCAAATTTACAAAAATTACCTCAGTTAAAAATAAGTTGTTTTCCCTTTTTCGCAACCCAAATTAAAGGTTTTTCCCAAAAAATGGAATAATCTTGGGGTTTTGGGTTGGGGGGTTTTGGGGTTTTCCCCCCTCCTTCTTTCTTAATCCGGGGTTTTAATTCTACCCCCCAAAAATAACCAAAAAAAATTTTCCCAAAAAAGCAATTTTTTTGAGGGAAAAATGATTGCAAAAGGGGGCTTCTCTTCAAGAAAAAATTTTTTAAAAAGGAAAAAATCATAATGTAAAAGTCTGGGATTTTTTAAGTGGAAATTTAAATAAGGGAAAAATTTTAAATACATTCATATAAAAAGGAAAGGGTTGAAATATATTTAGAAATAAAATAATGGGATGTTAAAGAAACAAAAAAAAATTTTGCTTTAATTCCAAAAAATTTTTTAGAAAAATCATAAGAACTTTTTCATTTTTAAACCCATAACAAACAAAGCGGGCCCTTTGGGTAAAGGGGGACTACCGCCTGGATACTGTCACACAAAGACACCAAAGCATGGGTTTCCGCAAATTAAAACAGGGAAAATGGTAAAGATACAAAAAAAAAAATTTTTTAAACCCTAACATCTGGGCACAACGGTTCGGGCCCCCTTTCAACCAGTGTAGATCCTGAACCGCCGCCCTCCATGCAATCGATAAATGATTCGGGGACGTTTGCCATTCCCGGGCAGTAATTTTTTTTTTTAAGCACCCCTTTTAAAAAAATAAATTTAAAATGTCCCAAAATTTAAAGATGGGAAAAACCAAAATAGAAATTTAGCAGGGGAAGGGTTAAAACCTTATTTTATTATTGTTTTTGTCGCCTTTTTCAATACTTTTTCCCTTTTTCTCCTCAGGGAAAATTTTTTAAAACTTTCCCTTTCCCGGGACAAAAATTTCCCCGGTAAATTTCCCTTTAATTTTGGTTTTTTTATAACTTTTTCACACACTTTTCTAAATTTTTTATCTTTTCTACAATTCTGTTGCTAAAATTTTGTCACCTCCCATCTTAGAGGCTTTTAGAACAGCATTTGGGTCCCAACTGAACTTCAAAGGGACTTATATTCCTCCAAAAGGGAGGCCCCCTGGCCGCTTCCCAACTTAGATTGTTGGGGCCCTTTATTCTTTTCAGCAAGATTCTAACAAAAATAGGAAATACTTAATGTTTTTATGGGAAGTCAAAAAGCAAAAACTTAAAAAAATTGATAACAATTGGGTTTCTTTTTTTAAGGGCTTTTCCCGGTTTGGGGATTTTTACAAGCCAAATATTTTCGCTTTTTCTTATCACTTTTTCTCAAAAAATGGGCTAAAAAAACAAGCTTTTTAGGGCAACCACCAAAAATCATTTAACCAAAAAAACTAACAAAACAATCAAGGGCCCTTCGGGATTCCCCGTCAACAAAAATTTTTAAAAAATTTTTTTTTTTTTTTCCTTTTTCAATGATTTGGGGGGTAGGCCCCCAATTTTCCCAACCCCCCAGCCGGGACAGCACCGGCTAACTTCTTTCTCCGGCAATGCAGCAAACCAAACCGTTTTATTCGCCCCCTCAACTAAAAAAGGAATTTTGATAAATACTAATTTTTTCTTTGGGGCCCAGTACCAAAATTCTTACATTACAGGGGAAAAATTATTTTTTATGACCCCCCCAAAAAATTTTTGGGTTTTTAAAAAATTTATTTAAATTTTAAACCCAAAAAACATTTTAAAAATTTCCCCTTTAAGAAAAACCAAGCATTCTATATCCCACAAAAAGCGCTTCATTTAAAACCCCCAGGTTTTGCATGCACAAAATTGTTTTTTTCACATATTTTAATTTGTTTTCAAAAATTTTTTTTTAAAACAACAAAAAGACAAATGTCCCAAAAATTTTTTTTTTGGGGGAAATTGGGCCCAAAAAAATTAAAAAAAAAAAATTTGTACTGGTAAAGAATCCAGCAACATTGGTTTGAAAAACTGACACTTCTAAGTAATTAAAATACTGTTGATAAACATTGTTAAGCCAAAGAAAAGGATGTGAAAAAATTGATCTTATCTTAATTTTTCAAGTTTTTGTTTCAATACATTTCCAGTTCAGTTTAGGAACAACTCTCACATAATTATATAATTAAAAGCTTATCTACTGAGCAAAACTGACAGACAAAAAGTAACATTATAACTATACCACAATATTTTAATCCAATGAAATTTTCCACCTCCCATAAATGAATTAAATCTGTATATTTTATGTTAAGTATCTCATTTACAGTTAACTTAAAATTTCAACAAGGTCATATACATGCCTTAATTTGGTTTTTATTTGTATTTCTTATCATGATTGCTATACAATTGCTTTTTAAGTGTGACATTTTAAAAGCAGCTGAAAGCTCAGTGTAACAGGCATAACATAAATAATGATAACCATTATAAATTTCATAAGACAGAGAGTCTCTTATCTGCCAAAAATCATTGGCACAAGTCAACAGCGGTCTAGACTGTAAACAAAGCATTTCAATATATACTGAATGGGTATAAATCTGAATTTATGCTACTTCTTCAATGTTTTGTTTATTTGCCTTAGTGTTCCTGTACAAAATATGTTCAAATATTTATTACTGTATTTTGGAAACATTATTCTTCCCCATACAAGGTAAAAATATAATATGTAGGAATATATAATATACATATTTGTCTTTTATGACTTTTGCAGCTATACATGTAAATGGCAGAACATACCTAGTTTCTTACATTTTTTTTTGTTCCCCATCCTCTCCCCCCCCCCCCCCCCCCCCCCCCCCCCCCCCCCCCCCCCCCCCCCAAACCATATTAATGTCTTGTGGTTTAAAGAGTATCTTTCGGAGAATGTGAGGCATTAGTCAAAAAGCATGAGCTGTGCTTATGAAGACTAAGGCTTTAGGAGGTAATTTCTGTCCCAAAACTTAGGCATCCTCTTTGAAGATTCAAAGCATATGTTAGAAACAGCCCTTAGGAAAGGCTATGTTCTAAGACTATCCTGAAATCTACCTTAATACTTTCAGAGCCTGATAAAAAAATTCCTAACTCTATAACAGGGTCACTATGTGTCATTGTGTTGAGGAACTAAAATGTCTACAACAAGTCTGAAATACAAAATGTACCTTCAAGCTTGGCTTTCTCTGCAGCATCAGCAATTCTGCCTTCAAACTCCACTTTCTGCTGATCTATCTGTAGAAGTAGATCCTCTTTATGTCTCACCTCCATGTCCGAAATCTGTTTCACTAGACGTTCTTTCTCACTTAATGCACTCTCCCACTTAGCATAAAGTAGACTAATATGCTTACTAGGTTCTGAAATGACACGTGTAAAATATGGACTCAGCATTGTATATATAAAGCACATTTCATATCTACATGTATAACATATTCGTGCATCTGCCAACCTTGAGTGTAACTATGAAATTCAGATATCAGTTGAAAATAAATGTGGCCACAAATAAATTTTGAAAGAGGTAGTGAGTATATACAGTATGATATGACTGGACAAACTTCTAAGAACATGTTGTCACTTGGTTATATTTTTTTACTGAATAATTTCTTAAATCTAACTTTATCATGATATGTAACAAGATGTTTTACATATATCCAGTTATTTTTTAGCTTTTTTTTTCAGTGAAATTTTCATGAATTCATTGACAACTGCGTCTCCTATGCAGCAGCCAAAACAAAGGCCCCATCAAGAAGCCCTAATACAAATACTAATACAAATGCACATGTCAATAACCTTATGTGTCTTTTACAGATGTTTTATCATAGCCCTGCTAGCTCTAAAACTCGAAAACATCAAGATGAGTGGATGCATTACAATGAAACTTTCCTGAACAATTTCAACCTACCATCATTTGTGAGTTTAACATTAACACCACATTTTTCCAATGCTGCTTCAATATCAGTTTCCCAAGCCAACTCTCCCTCGAGCAGTCCCACAGTTACATCCTTTATCCAGGCTAGTGTATCATTCACTGATACTGACTGTATTAGACCTATCTCTTCCTTCAGGGCACCAGACAAACGACCTTTCTGTTTTAGATGAACCTGAAATGAATATCATTTCCACCATTATAACAAAGATTCTACCATTTTCTTTGGTTAAAAGATGGTCACAGTGATCCCCTTATATTTCTTTGGAGGCTCAGTAGAGTTTCATGTTGATCTAGGCTATAAATAAGTGCTGGATAAAACAAATCAATTATAGGGTTTGTCAGTGACCCCCCGCCCCCCCACCCCAGAAAAATGTGGTGTCAGTATGGTAAATATGGACTCGGCTAATGCCTCGCCACCACCCCAACCCATTTATCATACTGACTCCATATATTTCCATGCAGGGTCACTATCAAACCCAATAGCTAATAATATTTGGATTTATTCTGTCAGGTAGGAAATAATGTGAATCATATACATATGTATAAGATGAAGTACCAATGCCAACTAATTGAAATGATCATCACAAACTTATAGCTTTGAATGCTTTAAATTGCTCTGCCATAATTATTATTTCCACTAGTTTTTGTGGCTGGCCTACTTTGAAATGTTCGGCTCTTGCTGCTGTGCTCAAAGTTTCTAAGAAGTCTAATCTTATCTTTAATTTTTTAAATTTGTGTAGATAAACTGACTATATCTTATAACAGAAATTATTGGCCAATTATTTACAATTACATAATGTATATGAATGACTTTATCTCCTCACAGACACATAAGCTTAACTTGGAAAAGACTTTTACTCACCTTTGCATTTTGTAATGTTTTGCGTAAATCATGAACATTTTTGTCAAATCCTTTATTGCCAGCCTCAGCAGCTTTGAGTTTCTGTTCCAATTCCTTAATATTCCTAAATGAGTTTGTGCGCTCATCAATTATTTTCTTCAAGGTTTCAAGTAGTTCATCGTCACTGATCTCGGTGTCTGGAGCTTTTATACCAGGAGTAGAAAATGTTGTCTGCACCACTCGGTTTCTGAACCTTTCATTCTGAAAACAATGGAAATATTTCAAATTAAATCATTTCAATCCGTTTTCTATAAATATAAATTTCTCAACATGACTGATAGCATTTTGGGCTTAATCCATTTATCTGGGAAATCATTTCAATTTGCCGAAAAACTATTACATGGCAACCTGAATATGTGGTTTTCAAATTTTGAAGAAAAATGAGAATTTGACCTGCTTTTGTGGCATTAAATATCCAGGCTTGGAGGCACCAAACAATTCACAACAATTATTTACCCTTAAACATTAACGATTTTACAGTAACCTAATAACAGACCTTCTTAGACATTTGTTCCAGATCAACCCTAACGACTCTCTCGGCTCTCTCTAAATCTTGAGCATCAGATTTTGCTTCATCTACTGCTTGTTGAAGTTTACGCTGAACATCTTTCTCGGCAAACAGTGAGGCTTTAGTTTTCTCTAGCTCTTCCCGTAAACTGTCAATCAATGTCTGCTGTTCTTGGGTCTTGCTTTCAGTTGTTTTGAATTTCTAAAATTTAAACAAATATGTTCATATCACCTAACAGAGAGGCTGAGATTGGATAAGTTAAGTTTTTGAAAATTCATGTAATAACATAGTATTATACATCTGCTAAAATTTGCTGCTAACTGAATGGCATGTCCCTCCACATGTAAAAGCTACTATAAACATCTAAAATAGGATTTACAAGTGTTTTTTAACATTTTTATATGTGTATGTCACTAAAATTTACCTGTCTCAAGACTGGTTAAATCATAGAATTTACCTGTCTCAGACTATTCAACTCTCTTTTTTTTAGAATATACCTAGAATTTACCTGTCTCAGACTGATTAACTCCCTTTCTCTAGAATTTACCTGTCTCAGACTGATAAACTCCCTTTCTCCAGAATCTACCTGTCTCAGACTGACTAACTTCCTTTCTCTAGAATTTACTTGTCTCAGACTTACAAAATTTCTTTCTCTAGAATATACATGCCTCAGACTGATTAATTCCCTTTCTCTCGAATTTACCTTTCTCAGACTGATTAACTCCCTTTCTCTAGAATTTACCTGCTTCAGACTGATTAACTCCCTTTCTCTAGAATTCACCTGTTTCAGACTGATTAACTCCCTTTCTCTAGAATTTACCTGTCTCAGACTGATTAACTCCCTTTCTCTAGAATTTACCTGTCTCAGACTAATTAAATTCCTTTCTGTCTCAAACTGATTAACTCCCTTTCTCTACAATTTACTTGTCTCATACTAAATTAACTCCCTTTTTCTATAATTTACCTGTCTCAGACTGATTAACTCCCTTTCCCTAGCATCTCTTTCCTCAGTCCTTGGTTCCTTCAGTTTGTTCACCTTCGAGGTCATTGTTGAGAGCTGGGAATCTCGTTCTCGCAGTTCCTTCTTCAATGCTTCTATCTCGCGTGTCAGCTTCGAAATGGAAGAATCCTGAAAAAATACAAATATTACTTTGATAGTTTTGTTGAAAATTTCTTTTCAAATGTGTTTCTATTTTTCATCAGCATTTCACATTCACATTCTCTAACAGAACAAGTCTATACTTATATATACATCAGAAATAATGATCATTTTACAGTATTACTTATAGTCAAAATTAAATGATGGTAGATGTATTAAGAAAATAAGTCATCTCACATTTGCATTGCAGTCACATTACACATTATGTATATATAATGCCCTTATAACTTCTGCTACATGGAGAGAAAAAAATCAGTACTCCCAAACAACGAAGCAATAGTCTAAAAGCTTTGAAAAATACAACTTACATACATAAATGCCATAACCTCAAGAAAAAAATTCTACCTATAAAGAACAACAACCTTCCATAAAGCAAAGTGCATGCTCTTATTGAGAGCTATGTATAGTGTGAATATAGAGTGAATTCTACAAGAAGGATAAGAAATCTTAATCAAACACAAATACATGACAAATCAAAGATCACAAAACAATTTCTATAGTGTTTGCATGTTCCAATGTTTATAGAAATGTATCTCTGAGAATTGAAAAAGTTTTTCTTAAAACTTTTCCTTAAAGTCTATTATTGACCATAGAACATCAGAAATTTCAAAATTTCTTCTGTATGATATTATAAGTATAATACAAATGGACATTATTTTGACAAAATTCATCATAAATGAAATATAAAGATTGGAATCTCAATATGTAATTTTTATCAATAATGGCAAGATAGAACATTTTCAGTAGAGTTTAGAAAAATATCAGAAATACAGCTAAACTTAAGCACCTGTATGCAACAGTTACCTGCATTAAGCAGCCACACTGAGTCAGTCCTCTGCTTGGCTGCTTAACACAGGTTTGTACAGGGAAGTCTAATAGCAAATCATTTTGTGGACTCTATTTTGGCATGTAACTGTATGATATAGTGAACAACTAACCAGTACACACTGGGTGTCATCTAGTTAAGAAATAATAAAAAAAAAACATGCAAAAAAATGCTGACTAGAGCACATAAGGCATTCACTTTGAAATCCCATTTAGCCCACTGTTACATGAAATGTACCAGTATATTATCACCTTTATAAATTTACTCATGTTACTGACAATAAGTTGCACTGAAAAAATGTAAATTATACTTTGCATCTCAGAAACAGTGATCCATGCTGGAAGTCAAAAGTGCATCATTAATGTCAGTTAAATCAATTTAAAATGCATTTACATCTGAAGAATATTGTTTTCTTTGTTGTTTAAATTATTTTTGAAATCAAATAACTCTCTGGGATGGCCTGCTATGAAACCTACCAATATTTGTGCCATAAATCTCTCAACTGTTTTGGTCTCATTTTACCTCTTGTGCAAACTGTAATTTTCTCCATTTTATGTGATACACTGGCTATAATATGTGTGCTAAATGGGAGTTACAAAGTGTAAAAGGAAAAACATTACACCTGGGTGGTCAATAAGAACTGAGAGCAAGGGATTCCCCACCCAACCCTTTGGATTTTCACTATTTATATGGTCTACCTTTTTCAAAACATTTAAAAAAAAATCAGTTTTAAAAAGTTGCTAAATTTCTGGCTCAGACTATTTCCTTCATATTGACCACCCTGATACCATGCAGAAATACAGTCAGTGAAACAAACATCATGCTGCAACCGTGAAACCAAGGGCAACCATATTGTATTCTCAACCACACAATTCTGTCCATTGAACAAGTCCTCTTACAAAACCATTAATATTTTTGCCAATACCTTTAAAATCATCTGAATCATATTTCTAAATTTTGACATACTAGTACTTTTACAAAAATGTGTGTACTAAATGTTCTGAAAATTTCAATAATATTAAATTAGGTAATGCTTTTTATGCAATCATTTTGAAACTGCACCTTCATGGCGGGTGATCACGTGACTTGTTTATGATCACATTGTGTCCACCGTAATGGCTGCCCCCATGTACTTGAAGGTTTTTTGTATTTTTCTTCAATTTTACATCATACTTGATTTGATTTTACCTTTCATGTTCCAGTCAACAACTTTCTGGTTCAAACGATGTCTTATTTTGCTATGTGAGTGTTGCCGTTTTTCCATTTACCCTGCAGAGATTTTCGAAGCGGTGATTTTTCTCTTGAAAAAGTGTGGTCACATTGAGTCCAAAATTCCATAAAACACATTTTATGCATCTTAACAGGTTCTTTATTGATGGAAATTGACTGAAAATGCATCTTAATCATGTATTTTCCTTCACATGCGACTTCTGAATGCTTATGCCTGTTTTCTACAACATTCCAGGGATTCATGTCTGAATGGTTACATTACGTCATGGTCACATTGTGTCCAATAAATTTAGCAAATTGTGTACATAGCAATTAATTCCAATCTTCTATATGATAATGAGTCTTTTAAACTGCTTTAGTGTTGCAATTCAATAAAGGTATTATAAAAGAACTAAAAAGGTTGTCCAACAGGCAGTATGTATACTTTCGGGCTTGTCACATCATGGCTAAAAGAAAAAAATAATCATTTTTTCCGAGGGAAAGTGTCATTTATATTTTTTCTGTAAGCTAATTCCTGTTTTTACATCATTTTGAACCTTTAATTGACATTTTGTACCATTTTCGAGAAGGCTTTTTGTATTTACAGAAAAGTAAGTGAACCTTTTTACACTTTTCGTAAGAGTTAAAATTGCCTAATTTTGTGTCGCTCAACAATCTTGACTAAACTTATTCTGCATTGTATTTAGAATCTTTTGGCATCATTTTCAAACTGTTTTCATGCAAGTCTCCCAAAATCCATCATCATTGGCACACATTTTTAATTGTCTGTGTATACAAATATATATTGTCGCCAAAGCATTGTTCAGATACGTTTCCTTCATCTGATCCATTACTATGAAGTGAAACAAATTTGAAAATCTTATCTTTATTAATAATGTGCGCCCCTTACATACAACATTTATAATATTATTTTAAATTTTGATAAACAGAATGTAACATAACAAAATCCACATACATTGTTGATTTATGCATGATTTCACAATCAGCAATCGACTTTTATATTTTCCCTTACAGAACAGAAGAATCGCTGATAAGCATTTCACTAACATGAAATATTCTATCTTTACTTATATGGAATTGAAAAAGAAGAACAATTAAGGTGATGAAACCAAATACTAACTAGTACGTGATAAACAGATACATTATTCAGAATGTCACATAATTCTGCGTTTTAGAAATACATAAGTGATGGAATTAATATCATATAATCACTGAAGGGATGTAATGAATGTTTAAGAAACAGTTGTACACTTCAAACAAATTGTCACTATCTGAGTCTGACCTTTGTGAGACCTCTGTACAACATAGTGTAATCATAGCTACCGATTGGCCTATACCAACTGAGAGATCTTAGACATCATGTATGTCTGTAAGCACACAAATTGACCCATTTATAATGTTCTTAAAAATCAGATACGTTAACTTTGGATTTTATATCGAAATCTGTAACCAAAAAAAAATGTATAAAATCGTTGAGGCAATTAATTCTTATATCAAGCAGTCATGTATGGTTTCATTTTTCATTATTAACATTTTTAATTATTAACATTTTTTATGCTTCCATATCTCATGTTTTTATTTCGATGTAAATGAGATGTGGAACCAAAATGTGTAGACCTGTTTGGCGCCATATAACCTATACTGTGTTGGTGTGCCGTAAAACCCAAATAGATAAATAAATAAATAACATTTTTATGCAGTAAGTATATCTGTTTTATATAGTGTCAGTTATGTTATATTACTAAATACCTCGTGTATCAATGCGTGCATTCGTAGTGCATAAATATCACACCTTGAACTGTGATATTGATAATACTATATAACGATGTTTAAGCTGCTACTTGTGATTAAGATCTAGAATTTACGTTACTGTATTAAATGCCAGGCTGTCAAACTTATTTGACCTGCTGTAGGCTTCAATTTTATTTCTTCCTTTAACCTGAGAGCTTAGTTAACATAAGCTTAGTTTGTAGAAATGAAAACGTAAGACATGCATACACGGTTTTGTCAAAGAGATCTGAATATGTCAAATAAAATGTTGTATTTCATTTATAGATGATACTCAAAACAATGTCCTATATTAAAAAAGAGCTTGATAGTAACGTATCCGTTTTTGGAATTCTGATGTTAATTCCATCACTTTTGCATCCCTAAAGCACAGAACACATTCCGAATTTAAAATATCTTTAAAGTATCAGTTCCTCACGTATCTCGTTTCAACATCTATATTCTACTTCCTTTTATATTTCTTCATGTAGGTGAAATGTTTATTGCTGATTGTGAAATAATGCATCAATTATTCAATAATGTATGTGGATTTTGTTATTGATTTCTAATAACCGATGATATTGTTTATCAAAATTTCATATTATAAATGTTGTATGTAATGGGTGCACATTATTAATAAAGATAATGTTTTTCACATTTTTTCACTTAATAGTAATTTAACAGAATCTGATGAAGGTAACGTATCTATTAACACTTAGAGGAATAAGTGTAAAAAAGGTTCATTTACTTTTCCATCAATACAAAAAGACTTCTCTGGTATAAAATGTTAATTAAAGGTCCAAACTGATGTAAAAACAGGAACTAGCTTACAGAAAAAAAATTGATACTTAATCTAAAAAAATAATTATTTTTCCTTTTAGCCAATAATTATGTGACAAGCCCGAAAGTACTACTGGACTACCTGTTTAGTACTTATATGTATACCTTTATTGAATTCAACACAAAAACACTTAAAAAGACTCATTATCATATAGAAGATTGGAATTAATTGCTATATACACAATTTACTAAATTTATCGGGCACAATGTGACCATGACGTAATGTAACCATTCAGACATGAATCCCCGGAACGTTGTAGAAAACACGCATAAACATTCAGAAGTCGCATGTGAAAGAAAATACATGATTGAGGTGCATTTTCAGTCGATTTCTATCAAAAACAAACCTGTAAAAATGTATAAAATGTGCTTTTTGAATTTGGGACTCAATGTGACCACACTTTTTCAAGAGAAAAATCACCACTTCGAAAATCTCTGCAGGGTAAATGGAAAAACGGCAACACTCACATAGCAAAATAATACATCGTTGGAACCGGAAAGTTGTTGGCTGGAACATGATCGATTAAATATGTTCAAATATGATGATAAATTGAAGAAAAATACAAAAAACCATCTTGCACATGGGGGCAGCCATTAAAGTGGACACAATGTGATCATAAAGAAGTCACTTGATCGCCCTCCCTGACCTTAGGTAATGCAATTGTAAATGATAATTATAAGACAATGGAGTCATTACAAAAAAGGCAACATCCTTTGACAATGTGTCTTTGTAGTGCCGTAACATATATTATGCGGTATGTCCAATATTTTTGTGCTATCAGTACAATGTGCTATATTTTACCGGTATTTTTCGGACAGGAGCTGGCTTTCTGTCCAGAGATTTTCTTAGCTGTATGATAATAAAATAACCATTAAATAAGGTTTAAAGTAAAATACAGTGCACTCTCTCTCGAGCATACACCACTGGAATGACTGAAATGTGTTTAATGTATAGTCAGGTTGTTGCTCCAGAAGGTAAAATTAACTAAGAATATTATTCAAATGGGAAAGAAAATATCTCCCATTTTAGGGAGGATAATTGGAAACAAGAGCTGTCACTATTGGTGACAAATGCCCCCGAAGCATGCCCATTTAGAATGCTACAGCTGTATGCGTAAAAAAATCACACATCATTTCGTGACCTTGACCTTGACCTAAGAGGCCCAAGTTATAAGTGTGAAAATATGGATAACATTTGTTTCAAATCATTTTCAAATCCCCTGATAAATGGCAGAGTTATGAACCAGACAAGAAAAACCTTAGACTTCTCAATGTGACCTTGACCTTGGAGCTAGCGGTCTGGGTCTTGTGCATGACACCTCATCTCCTTATAGGAAACATTTATGCCAAGTAATTTCAAAATCCCTTCATCAATGGCAGAGTTATGGACCATACAAGAAACAGACCCTGTTAACCTTTAACCTCTAAGTGTGACCTTGACTTTAGAGCTATGGGTCTGGACCTTGTGCATGACACGTTGTCTCATTATGAGGAACATTTATGACAAGTAATTTCAAAATCCCTTGATGAATGGCAGAGTTATGGACCAGACACAAAACAGATCCTGTTAACCTTTGACTTCTATGTGTGACCTTGACCTTGGAGGTAGGGATCTAGGTCTTGTGCATGACATGTCATTTCATTATGGTAAACATTTATGCCAAGTTATTTGAAAATCCCTTCATGGATGGCAGTTATGGACCAGACACAAAACAGACCATGATAACCTTTGACCTCTAAGTGTGACCTTGACCTTGGAGCTAGGGGTCTTGCGCATGACACATCGTCTCATTATAGCAAACATTTTAGGCCATGCAATTTTAAAATCCCTTGATGGATGAAAGAGTTACAGCCCGGACAAGAACCGGACGTACGGACACATGCACGGAGGGACAGTGCGATTTTAATATGCCCACCTTCAGGGGCATAAAAATATCTGTCTTTGTAAGCATGTTAAAATGGGAAAGAAAATATCTGTCTTTGTAGGCAGGTAAATGGGAAAGAAAATATCTGTCGTTGTAAGCAGGTAAATGGGATAGAAAATATCTGTCTCTGTAAGCAGGTAAAATGGGAAAGAAAATATCTGTCTCTGTAAGCAGGTAAATGGGATAGAAAATATCTGTCTCTGTAAGCAGGTAAATGGGAAAGACCATATCTGTTTTTGTAAGCAGGTAAATGGGAAAGAAAATATCTGTCTTTGTAAGCAGGTAAATGGGAAAGAAAATATCTGTCTTTGTAAGCAGGTAAATTGGATAGAAAATATCTGTCTCTGTAAGCAGGTAAAATGGGAAAGAAAATATCTGTCTCTGTAAGCAGGTAAATGGGAAAGAACATATCTGTTTTTGTAAGCAGGTAAATGGGAAAGAAAATAATTGTCTTTGTAAGAGGTAAATGGGAAAGAATAAGCAGGTAAATGGGAAAGAAAATATCTGTCTTTGTAAGCAGGTAAATTGGAAAGAAAATATCTGTCTTTGTAAGCAGGTAAATGGGAAAAAATATCTGTCTTTCTAAGAGGTAAATGGGAAAGAAAATATCTGTCTTTGTAATGTGGAAATGTCTTTGTAAATGGGAGAGAAAATATCATTCTGTCTTTGTAAGCAGGTAAATGGGAAAGAAAATACCAGTCTTTGTAAGCAGGTAAATGGGAAAGAAAATATCAGTCTTTGCAGAGAGGTAAAAAGGAAAGATAAAGCCTGCCTTCGCAGGGAGGTAAATTGGACAGAAAATATCTGTTTTTGTAGGGAGGTAAATGAGAAAGAACACATAATGCCTTTTAGGGAGATAAATGGGAAAAAATATCAGTCTTTGTAGCAAGGTAAATGGGAAAGAAAATATTAACCTTCGAAGTGAGAGTTTGCTCTTACAATGTGTTATTAAAAGACATTATGCTATATTTAAATGCTGAGGTAAGCGGATTTAACATTTTGAGTTTCTTTTCCAAAATTTCAACGTTCCTCTTAAACTTTGTACACCCAGAATTTTTAAATGCTTCTAATCCATCTAAAGGTTTGCTAGTCCAATCGGGATTATAAAGTACCAAATTTAAAAGAGCTAAAACTAAATATTTCAATAACAGAACTTAATTGCACTTTCATGCACTAATGTAAATCAATTTTCATTTTACTGTCGCAAATATGACAATAATACTGTATCGTTTTTCTTCATATACAATATGGTTTGCCCTTCCAAAATTGTTACAAACATTAAAAGTGTTATTCTTGGTTAGATAAAGGTGCACAACTCCACAGGGCAGGATTACTGAGTGCAGTTTCGGCAGAGTTGTCTTACTTTGTTAGACATATCTCGCTGCATTTGAGTTACGAGCCCTGAGGTTATGTTTTTATCCTTTCTGACACGCTCAAGCTCATTTTTGAGATTATTAACCTCCTTAATTTTATCGCTGAGCTCTGCACGTATATGGGCGGGACTTTCAATATCAAGTTCATTCTGTGCTTGTAACTGCGCCAGCTGTAAAATGTAAACATTTATAAACATGCAATGTACAAATACGTGTATTATTATCAAATTTTATCTTACAGCGCAACACTTTTGAGAGAATGTGAGTTCTTTACACTTTTCTAAAGAATAGTCATAAGTTACAACTTGCTCATAACATGTTCTAAAGCTATAAATCTGAGTTTGGAACCAGTCTCAGAATCCCGCCTTGCCATTGGCCAATTTCCAGAATGAAATCAGAATCATCCAATCATATGCTGGAGTTCTGAGACCAGTCTCCAACTCAGGTTTATAACTACTTTATAACCTTAGAAACTGGTCTTTCAAGCTTGCTTAGATGCATATACTCAAAGCAACAATTGTATTTTCAATTGTATCTAATTATTCTAATAAAACTATATATATAAAATATATATATACTATAATTATTATATTATATTTATTTATTAATATTATTTATTATATACAAACAACACTGCAACAGAAAAACAAACAAACCTGAAAATGTGTTGGATTTTATTTTTCACTCTTTTAAGCTGCTGTTTTTTTTGTTTGTTTTTTTTTATTGCTTTGAAACCAGACTAGTTTAATAAGAAAACTTTTGAATTTTGTTAGTGAGATATTTGTATATTACACTGACTGTAATAACAGCTGTCTAATAATAACATAACAGTTTATAATTCTCTCAAAAGAGTGCTGTGAAACTTTTCTTTTATCTTGATCATGCATGTTGTGATGGAAACTTGAAAACATGCTGCCATTGTTTTAAGAATATAAAGTTTTCATGCCACAAGAGTCTTTCATGCTTTTGCAATTATCACTGTATTTTACATGCCAGGTGAAAATCTACAATATTAAAATGATGCATAACAGTTCATGGATGCAATAAAAATTCTCTGAAAAAGGACTAAATAATCCAAAAACATCAAAGGGATGATCCAGAATTAACCAGATTAATCAATACAGCACACTGAAAACTTTACATATGCTTTTACACATTATCTATTTCTCAATGCAAATTTTACACACCTAATATATTTCTTAATCATTTATTATCTGGGACAGTTAGTAAAGACTCTTATTGAAAAAACAAACTCTGGCTACATATATAATATTTTTCAACAAGGCTGATATATGAACAACTTTCACACTGTGTGTTCACTATGGAAATACTATGATTACTTGAATTCAAATTTATATTGAACTAAAAAACACAGCCTAAGACTTAATGAATATATACAACAATAAATTTGGGAAAATATTGCTATCCAATAAAACTAATAAATAATCTGTATTCACATAATCTATAACTAAAAGTAAACTTAATCTTAAACAGATATAATGGCTTCTTTTAAGCTCACAAGCTATCTTGACAAAAAAAGCTGAATCTGTACTGTCAACGAGGCTATATTTTCTGCTTATTTTTTTTCAACACCTGTAGCTTAACAGGCATCACATGTTCCTGTTTACCTGTTCTCTTAGTTCATTAATTTCCTGTTTCTTCAGAGAGACTTCTGTTTCTAGCTGCGACAATTTGTTTGTGACTTCTGGGTCTGCTCCCATAACCATTGGACTTTGACGACAGCTTATCTCCTGAAAGATACAGAAAATTGGCTGAAAAAAACTGAAAATGAACTTTTGATAAATTATCTCCCGTTTGGACATGTAGCATCATTTTGGAACAGTTAACATACATAATTATTTGTAAAATATTCGATCAATGGTCGGCAGTCTTAAAAAAAATTAGGTTGGAAAAAACAAACAATATCTATGAAAAACATTACATTCCTTAAACAGGATTATATAAAATAACACCTAAACAGTATAAATATTAGACAGAAAGTCTGAATGAGCTTTAAATCTTTGATTAGTAAAAGTATATATGGCTATCTAAGAATGTATTATTACAAAAATATCAAACAACAATTTACAACTGCCATTTATACTATAGATAATGTCATATAATCAAGAAAAATTATTTACAGCAGTTGCATTTTGGAATAAAATACATGCATAATTATGTATTTTTGTGTTAATCATGCAGTTGTGAGGAGATGGAATGCATTACATTCTAACAATAGGAATTTAAACAAATAAGAGTTTTAGCATGTGAGAATTTCAAGAGTGCAAAATTATTTTTCTGAGGTATTTTATCAGTGGGGTATTGATGTAAGAGGTTTAGAACAATTGTGTCATTGGTTATATTTCAAGTAAAAAAAACAACAACATATTTTTGAATATTTAATGTATGTGTGTCAAACAAAATTTTGCCGCTCAAACTTGGGGTCGTTGGTTCAAGCCCCAGTGGGGTCATCACCGTGACTTCTCATTTGACAAAAGTACTGGAGTAAAAATATATAAAAGCATAAACTAAATTCTAATATGCTTATATCTGTTAAACACACTAGAGTGACATCATGTTAACATGCAGTGATGTCAAAGTTTTTGTTGCGACCAAGAAAGAGCGCTACTACATTTCATACTGTTTTAGATTAAGGGCATATTAGAATCGAAATAATTTATAGCAAAATAGTGTTTTAACACTATTTATACACTCGGGCGGTAATACGTCGTACAAATAATTTCACTCAGGCTTCATCCTCGTGAAAATTATTACGCCCAACTTATAACCGCCCATCGTACATAGTGTTAAAACACTCTTTTGCTATAAATTATTTCTTAACTAAACACCATTTTCAAACTTTGGCCAGTGATAAAGAAGGTCACTATACAAGGTTATAAGGCTACAGGTCTGTTTTGAAGGAAAAGTGGACCTCAACTTAACCAAAAAAATTATATTCTATAACAATACTGACATTACTGATCAGTGATTACAACATCTTGTTGACATTAAAAAAAAGAAAAAGAAAACCTACTGAACTAAAATGGAGAAACTAATGCATATTATAAGAGTAGATGGATGAGTAAAATTACTGTATGCTTAACAGTTAGTCAATTAATACTAACATACCATAGACAGAAATGGCGAGATTAAGGAATTTGTACATTGTATCAATAGTTAGTCTTGTATTTATGAAATAGTTACTGTTGTTTCATTGATAATATCCACTGTTAATGGAGAATGTGTGTGGACTGTCTCCTGAAGGATAAAAACTTACAAAATCATGCTGGTAGACGGAATAACCAGTTATTACATTATGGAACTGTAAGAGTATAATGTTAATGTTATATTTCCTAATACAAGTCCCTCTCACCTTATTTTCCAAAATATTTGTTTAAGATCAGAAGTGAATAGTTACAGTACTATGGTAGTGCTATTAATTGTAAAAACCCATTTCTCATGTTTCTTAGAAAATTGATTTATAGTTTATATTTACTAAAATATGTTTAAATCTATAACAAAAAAAAATGAGGGCTAATGAGGGCCTTAATAAAAGCCTTCAGGGGAGATAATAAGGGGATGTATGGCTAATGAGACTTGATTCTTGATTGAACTTTGACAAGTGGAGATTTAGCATAATCTGTTACACTAAAAAGTAGTTTTAATTACAATTCTCTCTCTCAAAAAAAATCTGCCACGACACATTTTATCTGCAAAATTTAATTATGTACTAATTTCAACCTAGAAACAAATTTTCACTATTTTAGTAAGTAGTCACTTGGCCAAATCTTTCATTTTTTAGCTACATAACTCAACAAAAGAAAAGCATAAATATATAATGTCCCTGGGGGTTGTTGGTATGCAATATAATCATCAGCATTTGATTGAAGTTTTAGTGCAAAACGTGCTGTTAACATCAATGGGTCAGTGCAAGTTAATTTCAAATTTTTACATAAGTTTGATTACAGCAGTTCCATTATTTACATCTGTCTGTCTGTTTGTAACTGTAACTGGTGATTGGGGTAGTGTGCCACCTCCCTGAAGAACAGAACTTTTCACTGTTCAATTTGCACAGAATTTACTTAAACTAACATCATGCTATTCATAAAAAAGAAGTCTAGATACCTTATTACTGGCTTATAATACAAACATAACCATATAATTTATAAGGACAGAAGTTGTGCAAAATTAATTCTGGATTGTTGTCTATTATGTTTTGTCAAGATAATTAATTTCAGGGGCATTTTAACAGATGACCTAATGACTGGCTTTGAAAGCATTAAATTCAGCCACTATTTAAGATATAAATGTCATACTTGGGTAAATGTTTTCAAAATGACTCATTTTTCTGTTTTATGGTGCCCTTGTGAAATCCCCTATCTGAACATACTGGTGGTGCCATTTATCTTAAACTACTGATGCAACTCTTATTATAACTTACTGGTGGCAACCCGTATCAGAAATACCTGATGAAACTCCCTTCCCTTACAAGAAACAACTGGTTGCGCCCCCTACCAGACTTTACTGGTATACCAACCTGTAGTTGTTGCTGTAGTTGCTGAACTTGCTGATCTTTATGTTGAACTTGTTGGTCTTTATGGAATGACTCCATCTCAACAGTTCGCAGTCTTGTTACCTCTTCTGAAAGCTCTCGAATCTTCTGATCCTAAGTAATAATATTCAACTAATTCAAAATTGCAACAATGATAACTTAATATAATAAATATAATTATGTGGAGACTATATTTAAATTTCATTTGAAATCTGCTGGTTACTAAGCCTGGGTCTCTTAAATTGCGATTTAAATCTACTGGCAGACTGGATATGTCTTTTTAATTTCATTAATTTCATTGACAATTTAATCTACTGGTCGACTGTGTGTCTTAAATTTCAATTGAATTAAGATAAAGTTTTTATTTATCACACTATCACAGTCATGACAAGTATAAAATGAAATTGTTGAATTTCCATTCAAGCTCTGGTAATAAGAGATCAGTACCTATTGACCTGAAATATACATAATAATAAGTCCCTTAAAATAATTCAGTAAATTTAACTGAGTTGTCCGCTACAACTGATAAAAACATCATACTTCTTACATGAAGAACATGATGGGCTTGAATTGTGGGAAAATGCTTTAAATTCTGAATTTTGACACCTCACATGCTTACTTTTTTTTCTTTTTTATTGTTGGGTTTATCATCACACTGGTACAATTATAGGTCATATGGCATATGGCATAATGCATTATTTCATCACAATTGGGCACCTGGATAGAACCACCAACCTTATGTAAGCCAGCTGGATGGCGTCCTCATATGAAGAATTCAACAACTCCAGTAAGACTCAAACCCACATCAGTGAGGGGCAAATGATTCTAAGTCAGCAACCTTAACCACTCGACCACAGAGGCCCCTCACACACCACTCGACCACAGAGGCCCCTCACACACCACTCGACCACAGAGGCCCCTCACACACTTACAGAAATACCGCATAAAATCCTACATGTAGCCATATCTTACCTTTTCTTGCATTAGATACAGATCTCCCTGTGTACCCCCATTTTCTACTGAAGAGGGGCGTACAGGGGTAAACTGACTAGTTACCACACTTCTTCCATTGCCACTGTTTACCCAGCCTCCACCTGAAAATCATCAATCATTTATCTTATATAATACTATGTCTGATATATACACAAAACATATTTGCTGCGTTACTTTCTTAAGTTAAAATACAGTAATCTTACAGGCTGTGCCATAGAGCCTTTATTTTCTTCATTTCTGGTTTTGTCTGAATACTAAAACTTAAACAATGAGAAGTCAGTCTGCATTCAAAGATGTTTTATAGAGTAAATTATCCAAGACTTTTCTACAAAGATTTAAAAAGGTGAGCTGAAGTAATTCTTGCAGCAGCAGACCGTGAGCTTACATGGCTCATTAAAAGCAGTCTCAGATTTGTATTGCACATGTTTTTGTTGTTGATGTTTTTTTTTTCAATTTATGTTGTTTTTTTAATGTGTCTCAAGGTGCCAAAACCCTTGTTTTTGTCAAAAGAGCTGCTTGAACTTTTTGCGTCATGAGTTTAAGTGTGGGTGTCTATAACTTTAACATTTCATACAGGTACAGTATAAGATATTATATATACTACAGTAAATATTTGAATGATACAATTTAATATTCGTTGAATGTCCTCTGAAAGTGGTGCTAGCATAGAGAAAGGTAGTAGGAAAGGTCAAAATCTGTCCCAGCCTTGACATGTGTACTGTGAGACTTATTTCAAGAATTTCTACAGAAAAACGGAAGAGTGCAAAAAAATAAAGAAATATAAGGCACACACTAAGTATGATAAAGCAGCAGGCCTTGAAAAGAAACAATATGAAACATATGAAAAATATAAAGTCCAAAATATCTGGAGTTACTTCCCTTTGCTAAATGACACCATTTGCAGTTTTTAAAAATTCTAGCAAAAGCAAAAAGAAAATTATACAAATCATCAAAACATCTTGCTATAAAAGCAGTATTTGATTAAAATGCATTTTTCTGCTCTGAATGAAGACAAATCACATGAGCCTGTAACTGAAAAAGCAATCTTAGCCAAAGATCAGTAGGAAAAAGACAAACTTAGATCTTGAGGAAGGTAAAAGTGAAATCCAATAAGAATAATGAGATCCTCTAAGCCAGAGACAAAGCATGTTTTCTGCTTTGAATGAAGACAAATGACATAATCCTTAAGTGAAAAAGCAATCTTAGCCGAAGATCCATAGGAAAAGAATGACATACTCAGAATGGAGGGTCAAAGCAAAATATAACAGAATATATATGAGATTCTGTAAGCCAGTGACAAAGCATAAATAGGCTGTGACATTGCAAAATACCTTGTGTAGTCCATGCCTTAGTATTCACAGCTGTTAAAATAGTGAATAAAATAATGAAAATTGAGAAATTAAGATGCACTTCAAGCAAAATGCATTTAAATTCTAAAAATGCAGTAAATATTTTGGTGAACATAAAAAGAATCTATTTAATTAATAGAATAAATGGTATGAGAAAAAAAAGAAATAAAAAGCAACCCTTAAAATATAATGCCACCCAAAGAACAAAATTAATGAAAATCTTTAAAGTATATTATAATGCAAATATAACATGACTTAGAAATTTGGTCAGTCTGTAATGCTTGATCCAACTGGTCATCTAATATGTAATTAACATTGTTGCTTTTTGTGATCTCAACCTGAACTCTTCCTAACAGTTATGATCTCATTAAAATGCTACTATCTAATTGTGAACCTGTCAAACTCATGTTTCTGATGAACAGATTAGTGAAAACAAACACTTAGATACAAC